>NC_032027.1:428978-484074 GCF_001865875.1 Lupinus angustifolius
TAAGAAAGGTTTTCTTGAGAGGCGGTTTCGGAAAGGTCAAACCAAGGGTGACGAAGTTCTTTGGATTCCAAGAAAGGAGTGTTTGAGTCTTGTAATTAGAAGCGTGTATGTAACGTACATTGTGTTCTATAGTGAAGAAGGAAAATCTCCCAGATCAGAGGGGACTAGATGTAGTTTTGCAGTGGACAGCAAAACGAACCAGGATAAAATCCCTGCGCAATCTTTTCTATCCTTTTCTCTTTTATATTTCAAGATGTTTTAATGCGAGTTTGGAGCTGATATTTTGCATGCTTATACCTTGCTGTGTTCTTGTTAATCTTGCATAAAAGTATCTGTTGTATATATGTTTGTATGTTGTTTAATAACTGTGTAAGTTGTTGTTCTGATCATTCTGGTTCTGTTTAGATTTAATCGATTAAGACCACTGGTTAATCGATTAACTGGGCATTTTTCAGCAAGTGTGTAAAAACCAGAAAATTGGAACTTGAGCTCCGCCACACCAATTCAACCCCCCTTCTAGGTGTATTCTGCCACTAATACCTAACACCAAGAGATATCATACTCCATTTAACAATCATACTCCACATAGTAGTAAGCTTGGCTTTTAGATCTGCAAATTTAATAGGAGTATCTCGTTTAGAGAAGATAAGTCTACCATAAAGATGATTTTTACATCTTTGAAGGCCTGCTTGGTAGTCTTCTTCAAGGATTTTGTTGACAATAGCATCACTCTTTATGCAGGATTGGGGAAGCTGAGACACGACATTGCTGCACGAGTTTTTCAAAGCTTGGGCAAAAGATTTCTTAAGTGGAACTAATTTCAGTGATTGAACAAGATGAGGGGGTATATTATCATCAAGGAAACTCCATGAGATGCAAGGCTTGTTTTTCATGATTGTTGTTAGTGGATTCCACAAATGTTGGAAGGTCAGATCTAAGAAGTTTGGAAGAACTGAAACCTAGCAAAGGCTTTTTCTCTCATCTTTCAAAGTGACAATTGCTAACAAGCTCTCACAAATAAGTTTGGGTAATTCGATCTAATTATACATAACTAAATGAAATGATGATAAAGATGTATGTTTGAGTTAACTCACATAGTTAAATTGTAAGTGTAATCTAGAAATTGTTTAACTTTAGAATTATTTTAGAATCAAATGATTTTGATGTATATTTTGAAATTGATCTTATTTTAGAACCAAAAAATAATGAGTCATAACATTATTGCTGACTTTATTTTTTATTAATAGGAAAATTTACATTCTCTTTACGATTGAATTAGAAAATGAAACTCATTTTATTATTAATCAATTAACTTCACTAAGTATTATATTCTAATTCTTTATTCCATTAAACACAAGTAAGCTACTTTCTATATACAAATAAAATAAGTAGACTAGCAATTTTATTGAACGAAATCATTATATAATTGGTGGGGATAAAAACTACTTAGACAATGCATTTTTTAATTGTGGTAATTATATTTTTTTGAGAGAACATTTAAACTTTTTTCTCTTTTTAATATATGTTATAATCAGTATTATATTGGATCCATGAATCCAAAATTACAGATAAGTATCAATGAATAGAGATATTCTAAAAGTAAAAATAAATGAATTTTTGAAAGATAAAATTAAATACAGGAAAACATCTTTTAAATAAATGAATAAATATCTAAATATATTAAAATATAATATGGTTTTATATTTCAAAAATATTATTAAAATAACATAAACACTCTATCAATGAAATTTTATATCATTTAATAACGTTATACAATAGATTGGACTAAGGATGATTTAACCAATGAGAAATTTTACAATGTTTTTAAGATAAAAGTATTATCTAATTATAAATAAAATTGTAAAAGTGTAATAACATATTATTTTTATTTTTATGTTTCTCACTCTTTAGAATGGGTCAAACATTCATTTTCTAATTGTTTTATTTTTCTATATATACATAGCCCTTGCATGACAAATTTGATTGTATTTGATACAAGTGAGGTAGCATTCACAAACATAATTGTGTTATCTTATTCTCTGTGTTAATCTATCCTCACATAATTCATTTTCATCTCTCTATCATGATTAATATTGAGAAGTTATTAGATTGGAATGGTATTTTTGGTACAGTTATACCCTTGTATTTTGTTATTTTTCTTGGCTATGCTTGTGTTCGTTGGTGGAAGATCCTCACACCAGAACACTGCGATGGAATCAATAAGTATGTAGCAAAAATTGCATTTCCATTTCTTGTTTTGGAGATGCTTATGACAACCAATGTATACAACACAAACTTTCTAGTCATAGCTGCTGATTCTGTTCAAAAGATATTCATTTTAGTCATTTTATTTCTTATGAAATTGGTGATAAAGGGTTTTAGCTTTGAGTGGTTGGTTACAATGTTTATGATCTCAGCTTTTACAAACAATGTTGCTATAGGAATCCCTCTTGTTGGGTCCATTTATGGGGAAGCTTCAACTTCTCTCCTTATTCAAATTTTGGTGTTTCAATCTATAATATGGTTCAATCTTGCCATTGTTATGTATGAATATATATCAGCTAAGCAACATGTTAATATTAATGATAATAAAGTTGAGAATCACATTCCCCTTAGTGCTGAAATTTCAAGTAGAGATCCAAATAATCTTGGACAAGTATATCCTCAGAACATAGTAGCTCATGAATCCATTGATGTTGATGTTCAAATTGATCCTTCAGAACCCTCTCTTCAACAACAAATAACACCAACTAGGTATGTAATTGCATATTCATCTTTTTATACTCTACCATTGTTATTTTACCCATTTCACAATCTATTTCTTTTAGCATTTCATCAAGCTCGACAGAAAAAGTGGACCAAGGCAATGGTTTAATACAGCACATTGTGATCAATTTTGTAAAAAACACAATCATGTATGTAACCATTATTGGTATAGTGTGGTCTCTCATATCATTCAGGTACTATACTATATTATCAAAGTCAATAATATATATGTGTTAAATATTTTCTTTTCTTAATTTTAGTTTTAGTCTTAAATATGTTATTCTTTTAAGAAATACATTTAAAAAAATGTTCTTTTTGAACTTTTTGAAAATCAATTTTTATGTAACATCCTTTAAACATACAATGTTTAAGGTTTATATGTAAAGTTTTATGTATGCTATATACTTAAGAATAATCTTTTAATATTAATAATATTCACATAACTTACCATTGATCTTATGATTAATCCAGTAAGTACTACTAGATTAATATGAGAATTTAATTAAATAAAAAAAATAAAGTGAGAGCTAGAATGGAAAAACGTAGAAGTAAGTGAGAGATTAGATAATGGGGGAATTGAAATAATAGAGGACATTGTTTGTTAATGCTTATTTTTTGGATAGATTGAATATCATGCAAATGATTATACTTATGAATATTCATTGGATATAATGAATGAATATGAATTCATTTATTATTAAAACTATTCATACATTATGTTCATTACTCTAGTGATGGATTTAATATTCTTTGATTTGAATAAATTGTAAATGATTTTGGCACTCTATAAATGTATTATCCTAAACATAAATTAATACATAATGAGAGAATTTCCTCTTTAAACTTTAGAATATTTTAAGTTTTTACTATTCCAATATCTAATTTGCTCACAGGTTTAACTTCAAAAGACCATTGATTATGAAAGGAATGATAGAATTTATATCTCAAACAGCAATAGGAACAACCGTGTTCAGTCTAGGTATGTACCATTATCCATGAAAACAATACATATTTGTTGATCTAGTCCTATATATATATATAAATAAAATGATTAGTATTAATTAATTGTCTAAACAGGTTTGTGCATTGCTCTCCAACCAAAGTTAGATTTAAAAATATCTACAACTTTGGCATCTATTGCTGCTAGGTTCTTATTAGGTCCAATAACAATGGTGGCAGCTTCTCTTGTGGTTGGTCTAAAAGGAGACACTTTTCAAGTAGCCGTTATTCAAGTACTAATACTAATTTCTTTTATAGACAAATGTTAATACGTTAAAGTTGAAATAACCTATCATCTTCTCATAAACTTCATTACTATCTTTCATATAATTGACTTCGACACTGATGTTAATATCAACTCAATTCAAGGATTAGATTAAACTTTTTATCTAACATTTTAGATGTAAATGAAGGTTTGTATATGAAATTTAATTTAGTAATTTTGGTTGCTGCAGGCTACTTTTCCTTCATTAATTTTCAGCTTTGTGATTGCCAAGCATCACAATGTGTACCCTGAAGTTGTTAGCAATTCGTAAGTTTCTATATTAATTCTTAGTTTAAAATGTTGATATCATCACTATTAATTTAAAATTACAACCCAAATAAAATAAATCACTAATTTTTTGTTTTTTTATTTTTCAGGGTAATCATTTCATTACTCATTTACTTGCCGGTCACAATAATCTACTATCTGATATTACAACAGTTTGGCCATCATCCATCGAAATTATAAGGAATTATTAGCTATTTTGTGTATTTGCTTTCATTACATTCCTCCCAAATGAGTCAATGGAAAAATAATTAATAATATGAATTTGTAACCTTGGGAGAAGGAATTTAAAAATGAAAGAGTAAAATAGCGCACAAAAATATTAAATACAGATAAAATTAATCTTTTTTATTACCCCAACAGAGATTATTTTTACTGAATTTACGATATTTGAATACTAGTTTAGAATTTTTTTCCTTCTAAAATCATGTTAGTAGATATGAAAACTTTTAAAAACCAATTAGGTATTTCCTCATGGTAATATACTAATTGTATCGCTTATTATTCATGTTTCTATATACAAAATTTCCTAGTTTGTCATTTATATTTGTTTTATAATTATGGTCTTCCTTTTCACTCAATAATTGTTTTATTAATTATAAAAGGGTAAAATTATGAAAACAACAATTATTCCTAAATAAACACCAAAATTAATATTTCATCTTAAAAATAAAAATGGCTAACCACGCCAAGATGGTGGGACAATCGCCACTGATGGCTTCTAATGACAACCTCGTTAGGGTGCATTATTTAAGATCATTTATTAGCTTGAAAGATGACAACAAAGTGTTATCAACTTGTATTTGGTTTCGATTTTGGGGGTGTTTTGGATTGTGGTGATCTCGGCTTGGGTTGGTCTAAGTTATTTAGTGTATATCTTGGTCAAATATATGGTCAAGTGTGAGGCTTGGCCATAGTTTAGGCTAGGTGTGTATGTTTGGTCACGGGTTAGGTTACATGTGTAGGGTTGGTCACTGTTTGGGTTAAGTAATGATCTTTGGTCACAGGTTAGGCTAAGTGTATAGATTAGATCACGGTTAGGCCAAGGGTGTAAGGTAGGCCATGGTTTTGGGTCAATTATTGAACTTTGTCGCGAGTGAGGCTAAGTGTATAGGTTTGATCACGGCTAGCCCAAGTGTACAGTGTTGGTTTTGGTGTGTTGTCTGCGTGAAGCACAAGTGAAATGGAAAAGGAATAAGGTGAGGGGCATCACAAGCAAGAGTTGCTTGATAAGCTAAGGAGGTTCACCACAAGCAAGGATGCTTGAGAAGAACTAGGGTTGGCCACGACCAAGATAGTTTTAAAAGTCACACTCAACTAAAGACAATCAATTTTCTTAATAAAATTCAATTTGTTTTATTCATCAATGAACTTCAATTACATATAGTGGTGGTTGTCCGAAAGACCTTCCAAAAAAAGTACAAAAAATTAAAAGTATCATGTAACTAAGTCTAGGATGGTAAAATCTCATGCTTTTAACTTGGCTGATTCGGTTGACAATGATTGGAATGACTTGAACACACCCAAAAAGAATTTGAAATTCAAATGGACACAACTTGAGTAAAAAAGGCCACAGCATGAATGGCTCTTGATTGGCATTTTGAATTTAAAGGCAATTGAAATAGTTGGCCAAAATCCTCTTGTAGAGATTTGACCATGAGAATTATTTTCTTTGCCATGAATTATGCTAATCAAATTTGAAAGAATTTGACCATTTTATCTTCATGTCAACAACACTTAGATTTAGGCTAGCCGAATTTGCTAATAATTCCTCTTGTAGATATGTATACATAGCCATTCTAAATATCCAACTCCAAAATCCAAAGTAGGAGGGGTATATGGTTTGATAACATCTTCACCTTGGCCATCCTTTTCCTTGTCGGTTGATGCAGCAATATGTTCACTATGACCTTTTGGAAGAACCGGGATCCTCTGTCTCCAAATGTTCTTATCCTCATTAACCCAATCATTCTCTATTGGAAAATTAATCTAACTTTTGGATAATTTGATCTAATTATACATAACTAAATAAAATGATGATAAAGATGTGTCTTTGAGTTAACTCTCTCAGTTAAATTGTAAGCTTGAAGTGTAATTTTTAAAGTTCAATATAGAAATACACTTTAATGTATTCTCATTTACTTCCCCCTTTTTCTAAACTTTGCATTGGAAGGAAAAAACAATGATAAGGTATTATCATAACCAGCGAACAAACTAACTAAAAAGACAGATATTATCATAACAAGCAAACAAAGAAGCACATCACTTTTGGAGAAAGATTAATTCTGCTGAATTCAATATTGTCAAACATCCATACTTATATGATTTCTCTTTATAAAGCCCTAAAGAAATCTTAGCTAAAATTGTTAGCTTGCAACGAAAATTTCTTTAGGGGAATAAGAGAGATGGTAAAGGTGCAGCTTGGGTGGCTTGAGCTGATGTTTGCAAACCAAAGGAGCATGGAGGACTTGGTGTTAGGGATCTTCTTTGTTTTAACGAGGCGCTTTTGGAGAAATTGAGACGGTGTAGACATCAAGATAGTGAGACTTTATGGGTTAAGGTAATTAACTCAAAATATGGTGTTGATTACATTATGCATAATAACAATTCTGTTTCGAGATGGTGGAAGAATTTGGGGAAGTTGGGATCCTCGAATGGGGAAGGAGGCGGTTGGGTTGTTGATAATGTCTAGAAGGAAATTGGGAATGATCTTCAAACTCTCTTTTGGCACGATGTTTGGGTGAGCAATCAGAGTCTCAAAGTGGTTTTTCTCAAATTATTCAATGTAGCTCAAAACTAGAATGCCTAGGTGGGAGATAACGACCATTGAAATGAAGATGTGTGGTTTTTGGAATTTACTTGGAGGAGAAGCTTGTTAGGTAGAGAGGAGACTCTTACTAGGAATTTGCATAATTTGGTTCATCACCATTCTTGTAAAAGGGAGACTTTGGATAGATGGAGGTGGGGGCTAGATGGACCTGGTGATTATATGGTCAAATCTTCCTACTTGGCTCAACTAAATCAACAACAATATTTTTTAGGTAAAGTTTTAAAGAAGTGTTAGATTAACGATGTTCCTTCAAGTATTTGTTGTTTTGTTTGGAAGCTGCTAAGAAGAAGACTTCCAACGAAGGATGAGCTATTTAAAAGGAATATTATTCTTAGGGTCGATGATATGACTTTCATATTTTGCAATAATCATGTTGAGTCTATTGATCATTTGTTTGTATTTTATGACTTTGTTGCAAGTGTTTGGAAATATTTTATTCTTGACACCATATCCTTTTACAATACCATCTACGTTTGTACAGTTTTTCAATCTTCATGACCGGCTTGGAAGAGGAATTAGTGCTAATATGTGGAGATTGGTATGGTTTGCAGTGGTTTGGTCAATTTTGATTATATGAAATAAAGTGATTTTTACGGAGAAGACCCCAAATTATGTGCATTTATTTGATTTCATTCAAACTAGATCATGGATTTGATTCACCAATGTTACCAACACTTCTTCTTTATCTTTTGCAAATTAGTGTATAGATCTGAAATTTGTATTAAACTAAGTTCAAAGAAGATCATCATTTGATCTTCCTTTTGTAAGATCCTTATTAAAAAATAACAAGCAAACAAACTAACTTAAAACCATGATATGATAAGATATTATGACTTCTTCCCTTCTCTTCTCCCATATTCTTATCAAAAGCCACTTTCTATCTTCTCTTTCTCTTTTTGATTTATGATTTTTGATATTATTTTTTCGTTCCATTAAACACAAGTTACTTTCTACACATGTCGTCCTTCTGTTGACAATCATTTGATTAACTTCATAGATCTTCTGATTTTTCCTTCCAATAAACACAAGTAAGTCACTTTTTTAAACTTTCATTCTCTTTCTCTTTACACTCTCTGTACTCTCCAATTAGTAAATCAAACTCATTTTTTGTTTTCTCTACATGTCATCCTTCTTTTGATCATCAATTGATTAACTTCAGAGATATAAACTTCTCATTTTTTGTTCCATTAAGCACATGTATGATTTCCCTTTCAAGTTTAAGTCATATCTATTTTATTTTTATTTATTTTTCTATTTTATTTAAAAATATGCGTTTCTCTTAATCTTTGATCTTCTTCTTAATCTTAAGTGTTACCCATGATATTTTATGTATTTTACTTCAAAATATTAGTTTCTTTTCATCCTTGGTCCTCTTAATCTCAAGTGTTATGCTTGATACTTTATGTGTTTTTGCTCTATTAACTTTTGTGTTATGCAATTATTGAATAAAATAAAAGCACTTTAATTCAAAATAGAATTATCTACCCAACAACTATGACTAAAATGTGGTAATTGTGTCTCCTAGCATTTCAATAAAGAATGTAATATTTATATATTGTCAGTGTAAATATTTATATATAATTACTATATCATTCATTTAGATTATTTTTTTGGGAGTCAATAATAATCAAATATGAATAATTGATGATATAGTGAGTATATAAAACTCATATACTATGAATATATACATTTTTTCTCTTCAATTAATTAAGTTGTTAGATAAATGATGTCAATATAAACCCTAAAAATATGACAGTATTTAGGTGACTAACATGTAATCATTTTAATTTTGGTTTTATGTATTCTGTTTTATTTTAATACTTATACTTGCCTTAAATGATAATGAAAATTAAATACAAGTAATATAAGAGTATGAGTATTTTTTAACCTATTTAGTGACATGTAAAGGTTGTTTAATTGTTAGCAATTGCATAATGCTGTCTCTAAAAAATTAAATCCATGTTTTAAAGTTGAGAAATGTTAAAGTTATTAGGGGAAATCATATAAATGGGTTGATAGCCCATATATTTTTCGTATATAAGTATATATTATATCAAAATTCAATTTTAGTTATGGACTTAGATTCACGGTTTTTTTAATATTAATACACGACACATTTTAGGTTTTTTAATGAATAAATTGTACTGAAAATTAATATTTATAAAATTCACATTAATAAATATGTGTCTGACATTAATTCCCAATGTAAAGCTATCTTTTTAATTAAATTAAATTAAAATATGCTATTCAACTTGTAAACATAAAAGAAAAAAACTTAATCTTACTCAAGGATTAAATATATGTTTAACAAAATTGTACCCAAAAAAACCTGTATAACAAAACATCACCATTTTATAACTTGAATAACTAAAAAGTTTTATAACTCGAACTAATTTTACTCGTCAACCCAATCATTCTTTATTGAAAACTAAATTTTGGATATTTCGATCTAATTATACATAATTAAATCAAATGATGATAAAGATGTGCCCATGAGTTAACTCACTTAGTTAAATTGTAAGCTTGAATTGTGAGTTTTAAAGTTCAATATACAAACACTTTAACATATTCTCCTTTACTTCTCCCCTTTTTTGTCTTTTCCATGTAAGATCTCTTATGAACTTTGCATTGGAAGGATAAAATCATGATAAATGATTATGGATGGGGATTTGTTGTTCCAACCACGTCCCTGACCAATCACACTGAAACAAAACTGATAAAGTTATGAATATTTCATTTTTTAACTAACGTGGTATAATATGATTGATTTGGGACATGGTTTAGGATAGCAGATCCTTGTCCAATAATATTATATCATAACAAAGAACAAAGTAACTAAAAAGAAAGAACAAAAAAGCTAAATAAACAAAATTATAGAGAAGAATGAAGACACATTAGTTAATTAATGAAACAAACAAAAAAGACATGGAGGTTGAGGTCATGAGTGAGAGAGGGGGAGGCACACAACAACACAAGTTAAAACAAAAGAAAAGAAAAAACTAATTACCAAATATTATTATAAATATATACATATATATAGGCGAAAACAAAGGCCCTACTATTTTCTGCACCTCTCAAAATCTCATATCTTTGTTGCTTCTGTTTCACAACCTTCCCTCTCCTTCTTTTCCTTCTAAAATGGACCCATCTTCTACAAAACCAGCTCAATCTCTTTCTTATTCTAGCCTCTTATAATTCTTCTCTCTTATTTATTCTCAAAAAACTTATCCATTTTCAACCCTTTTATTCCATTTTTCCACCACCCTTTTGTGTTGAAAAAACAAAGAACAAAAAGAAAGAAAAAAACACATTTTTTTTGTATATGCAGATGAGGAGGAGGATGCAATGGAGTATCAGTAGTCAAATCCTCATGATCATCATCTCCTTTTTCTTTATTCCCATCATTGTTCATGGCTTCAATGTGGAAAAGGATCATGAGGGTCACAAGGTGAAGTTGGAACTTGTGCATAGGCATAATGCACGCTTTGCAAAACATGGTGGTGGTAATTTAAATAAGGTTGAAGCCATAAAAGGTTTCATTCATAGGGACTATATTCGTCGCATGAGAATGAACCAAAGATGGGGACTATACCATCCAATTTCAAGCCATAGAAGAAAGGGCTTTGAAACATTCCAAATGTCAATGCATGCTGGGGCAGATTATGGCTTTGGTGAGTACTTTGTCCAAGTTCAAGTTGGAACACCAAGCCAGAAGTTCTGGCTTGTTGCTGATACAGGAAATGAATTGACATGGTTTAATTGCAAAGATGCTCTTGAAACAAAAAATCATAGTGGTGTCCGCAAACGCCACAAAAAAAGTTCTAAGAAAAAGTCTAAGTCCCGACACAAGTCTCGGTCCAGGTCCAAGAAGAAGAAAACCAGGACAAGGACCAAGACTAGGGTCAGGGCTAAGACTAACCCTTGCAATGGGGTATTTTGTCCTAAACGTTCTGGTTCATTTCAAGCAGTGACATGTTCATCTGATAAGTGCAAGTTTGACCTTAGCAATCTCTTTTCACTCACTGAATGTCCTAGGCCTTCTGATCCTTGCCAATATGATATCAGGTTGGTTCTTACATTTTTTAATCATTTTTATTCTATTTTTCTGGGTGATTTTTTTTGTTTCATAAATTCTTGATTTTGGTTTTATTTGGAAAATAATATTAATGGGATTGTTATGAAAGTAGAAGAAATTTAGAGGAATTGGATATTTTCAGCAAAAAAAAATAGAGTTTGCAACAAGGAAGTAGGAACAAGCATTGATGACAATTATATATAGTCCTTAGTATTTTCTTTCTTCTTGAAACAAGTGTTGATAATGAATTAGAGTTAGGACCTAAAAATGATATTTTTTTTTTAATTTAACTTTAAAGGGAAATATGACCTTGAGGGCCGTTGGGAGAGTATGTCCTTTTTTTTAAGGACACCAAAAAACACTTGCAAAATAAAGAGGGTTGAGTTTGGTTGTTGTTTCTTTTTTCTGCTAAAATATAATTCATGAGTTCTATTGTTTTTATTTCAGTTATTTCTATACTCAAATTATATATTTTTTCCTCTATAATATCACACACATTCTTTAGAAATATAATCAATTCTCACTCTAGTGTCTCACATGCCCAAAAATATATGCACCTAATTCTATGTATCATAATTTTTTGCTACTTTTTTTAATTGTTGATTGATTTAAATAAAACTAATAAAAAAATTGGAACATAACTTTAGAGTATAACAAAATGTGTTTTCACATCATATACATATGATAACTCAAATTATCTATTGAGCCATAGCTGATGGTTTGGTTTCAATGGTTTGGTTGACATTGCTAGTTAATAATTAATACCAAAAATTGTATATATTTTTCTTTATAAAATTTTCACATAGCATTATCCTATTATCATTACAACTTAAAGTCTTAAAGGTCAACGGGTGTTGGTTAAAGTGATATATGCTTGATTCTCCTTAAGTAAGGTTTTAGGTTCGAGTCTTGTGGATGAAAAAAATATCAACTGGAAGAGTTAGCCCACATTTTTATGAATGTTCCCAAATCGGACATGATTACCTCCGGTCGAGGATACACGTGGGAAACAATAAAAAGTCTTAAAAGCCCCCTAACAAAACATAACATTTCTAGTTATGCAAAGCATTTAAAGTTCTGAAAGGAGTGAGTGTATTTATAATAAGCCTACTTATAACCATCATAACCAAAGATCTAATATGTGCTTGACATTATAAATAAAAAAATGTCATGCTGGGACATATTAACAAAAGGATACCCTTAACACACAGACACAAGCACAAAAGGTGTCCTACACTTGCTGGTGACCCCAACAACCATTCTTTCCAGCATCCAACCATGGTTAATAAATGAGAATTAATGTTAGTAGGTGAGCATCACATGATTCACATTTCTACATCCATGCCATGCTGTAACATTTTCCAGGACAAGGATCTGTTGTCCCAAAGTATGTCCCAAATTAATCACTATATGCCACATCAGTTAAAAATTTTAAATATTTATGATTTTATCTATTTTTGTTTCACTATGATTGATTTGAGACAGACTTTGGGACATATTTGGGGATAGCTGATCCCGTCCCATATTCCAAGTAGGACATCCTTTTACCATGTTCACCTAGGAAACCTCATCTACATTTTTTTCACATTAATTTTTGAAAAGGTTACTTATACACTTTTGTTACACTTTCCAAGTTTATGGGAGAAAATGTTGGTAGTTTACCTTAAACCTAAAATTTACCACAAGTGTCTTAATGTGGTGTACATATAACAATGCTCCATTAATTTTGTTGAAACCCTTTTCAATGTGACCACAATTATGGTTGTGTTATGGTTGTATAGACTCATTTTTTGCTGCAATTGTGGTTGTGGACCATAAATTAACCATGGCATTCTTTTACCAGTTTTACATTTTATTACATGAATTTTTCAAGTCAAAGCTAAAGACTCTTCAATGTGATGAGCTTAATTACATGAATTTTGTTTGTACACAATGTTCAATTATTGACTCATGTGATCTTATCCACAACAGCTATATTGATGGATCATCTGCTAAGGGATACTTTGGCACTGACACAATCACAGTAGACCTAACAAATGGAAAGAAGGGAAAACTACACAATCTGACAATTGGGTGCACAAAATCAGTGCTTAATGGCATAACCTTCAATCAAGAGACTGGTGGCATATTGGGTCTGGGCTATGGCAAGGACTCATTTGTTGATAAATCAGTTATAGAATATGGTGGCAAATTCTCATATTGTCTAATGGACCATTTGAGTAACAAAAATGTTTCTAATTATCTAACATTTGGTAGTTACAATGCCAAATTGTTAGGTGAAATGCAAACATCAGAACTTCTTTTGTTTCCTCCATTTTATGGTGTGAATATAACAGGAATCTCAGTTGGAGGCCAAATGCTAAAAATCCCATCTCAGGTTTGGGATTTTGATGCTAAAGGAGGTGTTATACTTGACTCAGGAACAACCTTAACACAACTAATTGAACCAGCTTATGTTGCAGTGTTTGAGGCTTTGACCAAGTCCCTAACAAAAGTGAACAAGGTTTCTGATGATTTTGGAGGGTTAGAGTTTTGCTTTTCTTCTGAAGGGTTTAACATGAGTACAGTGGCAAAGTTAGTGTTTCATTTTGGTGGAGGTGCAAATTTTGAGCCACCAGTGAAGAGTTACATCATTGATGTAGCACCAGGTGTGAAGTGCATTGGTATTATTGTAATAAATGGACCTGGTGTCTCAGTCATGGGGAATATTATGCAACAAAATCATCTATGGGAATTTGATTTGGCTCAATATACTGTAGGGTTTGCTCCTTCTACTTGCACCTAAATATAATTGTTGAGACAAAAAAGTCACACTTATTCTTTTCATTTTCCTTCTTTTTCTTCTTTTTGCTTTTCATTTGCTTTGTAATATAATACATATAAAAATGTATCATAAATCTAATGTATGTATCATAGATATAATTCAAGATCATGTTATTTTTATGGTAGATGTATGTTATTTTTTATCATAAAACTGCAATAAAAAATCAATCAAGTAAAAATTATAACTTCCAAATTCCCAAGTTAACTTAATTATAGTTAAGCTTCATAACATAATTACTAGTACACATTTTAATCACGTATACCTATATAAGAGGTAGGTCTAATAACCTAATAGACAAAAAAAAAATACTTCTTTCAAATTTCTCAACAATTAAATCTATATAAAATAAATACTATAGTAAAACAAATTTGGATAGTTACACTACCTTTCAATGTATTACTCTTAGATTCTTTGTATCTTCCATCTTAACCATGTCAACATTTTTTTCTACAAGGATGTATGTTTTTTTTTGTCATCTAACACAATAAAGCATAAATTTAGCTTTTATCTTATTTTTAGGTTTTAATTGGCCGTTTATCAAAATAGAACCCTAATTTAATCATCTATCTTTATAATGTTTATCAATTTTATTATCATCGTCTGCATCAATAGTCATTCAAGACTTCAAATTAAGCCTAAAAGATATTTAATCATTATTTAACACTGATGGTGAAAAATGAATGTGTGACAAATTATAATACAATGTAAATTTAATTAATATTGTTACACTAAAATGATGAAACTTACAAATATTAGATAAAGCACAAACTGATAGTTTATTTTATTAGAAAACAATTGAAACCCAAAATAAGATAAAAACAAGTAAATTAGGGCCTTATTTTATTAGAAAATCAAATAAACAAGACATTGTTCTAATGATATAAGACTTTGATAAATTCTGAGATAAATAAAAAATATCAAAATATTCAATTTTTGGAAAAGATACTTATTAGAAGTAACAATCACATATCTGAAAGAAATTAATGAGATACTATTTATTATCCAAAAAAAAACACAGAACCATAAAATATAATACCTTGGCCGAAAACGACGCAGTTTTGTGTGGGACATAATTTTTCATTTCAACATTTCCCCATATTCTCATAAAACCTCTGCAGATGCAGCCTACACCACCCTCTTCTGACTGCAGTGAAGCCTCCATTTTCGACCGCCATTAAAGCACCTTCAAGCTTGTTAGTGTTTCCTTACAAAATCAGGTATAAGAGTTATAGCAGTTTCGATACTCTGATATGGCTCGTATACATTGACTATAATGGTTTTTGGGATCACTCATTTCATGACTTGGTTCAGGGACCAATGGGTATTTTTAAAAATATTTTTTTTATGTTCTAGTGGGAACAAGATCGAGGCTTTGTGTTTTGATCACGAGATGTTTGATAAAATGCGTGATTTTTCATTATAAAGACTTATTAGTATTTGGTGGGGTTTTATTGATGAATAAATTTTTAGCTATGATGCTAATGTAGTGTTTGTTTTATTGCCTAAGTGAGCTGACTCTTCCTCGTGTTACATGTAAGGGGTTATTAATTTCATTGTTAGATATTATGTTGCCTAAGTAAGCTGGCCATTTTCCTTGATGCCCTATTTTTTATTTTGATTATGCGGGTTTTATTAGTTTATAGCTCATATTGCGCGTTAGAGGTTAATGATCTCATTGTTGGGCGTTATTTAAGGCTGTACCCCAGTTTTCAGAAATTGAAATTTACTCACTTTCTCTGGCTAGGCATCTTGGATTGTTCGCAGTTGGATTTATTTTGGTTGGGAACTGTAATGGTTTAGTAGCCTTGCTCAGAAAGTGTTATAAACCCATTGTATATGAGAGATATGTGATGTCATTTTATGATTCTGTTTCTATTAAGTAGAAATTTGGTGTGGTACTTGAAAGCAGAAGCAATTCTGTTTATTTAACTTTGTAACTTTTTTTGTTGGCCTAAGGTTTGAATCTGTTACCATCTGAAATTGGTACGTCCTTTTTGTCGAGAGGAAGAAAAATGCTTAGCAGAAGGCTTGCTGTTCTCTCAACATCCGTCATCAGAAGCTCAATTCGCAGCAAACCCATTCTCACATTCCCATCGGTCCAATTTCATCCATCGCAGCTTCCTCATTCATCCAACTCCGATGCAACATTTATCCCCAATGCATTTGTAGATTCCCTAGGTTTTAGAGCTTACAGTCTTTTGAGCTTGAATGATCTGAGAGATAATATTCCCAGAAAAAAGCCTACAAGGAAGGGCCGTGGTATTGGGTCTGGAAAGGGTAAGACTGCTGGGAGGGGTCACAAGGGTCAGAGAGCCAGAAAAGGTTCAAAATTGGGTTTTGAAGGAGGCCAGACGCCACTTCGGCGTAGAATGCCCAAACGTGGTTTCAAGAACCCATTCAGCCTCACATTTCAGGTATATTTTCATGTTTAATTTGCTATTTTCCTTTTGTTTAACTCCTTAGAACATGGGAAAATCAAATTCGCAGATTTTCTTTTGGCGTGTTGAAACTATTTGAAGTATTCCCTGTTATATATATGAGCATAGGGGTTAGGATTATGTTGTTAATAAGAGCGTAGGGTCAGTATTCTGTTACTAATAACTGTCTGACAGTTAAGAGAATGGAAATTGTAATTCAGGAAATAGTTGACTATAATAGGGGATCTTTTAAGATGTTATGTGGATTTTCAGGTGAAGTTGGAGAGTGGGGGAGGATAAGATCTGTTAAATATCCTACAGGGTTCTTTCTTTTTATCACCCGTCTTGTTGTTTGTTTATATTTGTTCTGTTATTACATTGGTAACGTTACGATTTTTTTGTAGGTTTCCTATTGTTGTACATGTTCTTTTATCATTTCTTGGTCTAGTTCTATTATTCTCACTGTATTGCCTACATTTTCTCAAGATCAAGGTGAATTATAGAACCTGATAAACTTTATTTCAATACTTCAAGTAGTTTCCACTACCAATAGACATGGGCTTATATCAGAGGATTAGAGGAGGAAAAAGAGAGAGGCATGCAATTAGCATGTGAAGATTTGGGAGGAAGGTCAAGGCCTGTAGTCAGTTGTAGTATTGTGTCTTTCTTTTTCGGTTTTTAATTGAGAGGGCGAGCCTTGGCGCAACAGTAGGGTTGCTGCTTAGTAACCAAGAAGTCATGTGTCCAAATCCTGGAAATAGTCTCTCCGCTTGTGGGGGTAAGGCTGCATATATCTACCATCCATAGATCCTACTAGGTGGAAGCCTTGTGCATTGGGCCATCCTTTTATTTATTTTTTTTTAATTTTCCGGTTTCTGAGTTCTTCCTTTCTGATGTAATGGCTTGGGGCTATTTAGTTTCTCACTAAGATCAGCAACTCAAGGAGTTTCTTTGTGGTTATTCCATAAAAACAGACTGTTCGTTACCTGTTTCTTACCACTTTTGACATTTTTATTGAAGATAACATGACTTGGCGGTGACTAATAAGAACCTATCTTTTCCTTATGCCAAACATAGAAATATTGTGAAAGCTGAATAGCCGATAGCCATCAATGTATGCCAGTGTCTATTGTATCCCAGGTGTCATTCCCTTGTGTGTTTTAACTGTTTGCTTGTGAGTGTTGTTATAGCAAGACATCTTGTCATTTTTGGAGTTCACTCTTGTTGATAGATTTCAGCTCTTGGGTGTATGAGCTTTGAGAAAATTCTTCAACTTACCTATTAGTTTTTATTGAAGTTTGATATTGATTTTATTTTCTTGTCCCTTTCTTTTTAACCTCTAGATACTTTCATTTCATGGTGAGACCATGTCCATGGCTTGAGGTCTTATTATGTACCCTCTATTTTCAACCCCTTTCCCTTTCTTCCTCAATCTAATAACCATCTGTTCTGTGGGCTTTATTTTAAACTTCTTTTATGTATTTTCTCACAGCCAGTAGGTTTGGGAAAAATCGCGTGGCTTATCAATGCAGGGAAGATAGATTCTTCTGAACTGATTACAATGAAGACACTCAAGGTTTTGTATCTTTTATCTCACATAAAGTGTTATTGTTTGCATCATGTGCTTCCTCTCATTCCTATTATTATTGTTACCATAGGATACAGGAGCAATAGGGAAGCAAATAAAAGATGGAGTTAGATTGATGGGACGTGGTGCTGAGCAGATCCAATGGCCAATTCATCTAGAGGTAGACCTTGATTCAGAGGGTATTCTCGTTATGAGGATCATAATCACGCCTTTAGATTCTTAATTCTTAACTACTGTTTTTTCTTTCCTAATCTCTCTCTCACTCAAATGTCACTGACTATTGGTAATTACTCGTCATCATTATTGCCCTTGTTAAATAATTATGATAATTATGGTGCTTGCTTGAGATCGCGTGTTATCTTTTTCTATTTGATCGTAATCCTTGAAAGGTGTAAACTTTTTAAGCTTAAAACAGGAATGTATTGTAACATAGTGAGTTTACAGGTATCAAGAGTCACTGTTAGGGCCAAGGCAGCAGTTGAAGCAGCTGGTGGGTCTGTGAGAAGGGTGTATTACAATAAGTTGGGATTCCAGGCACTGCTGAAGCCTGAGTGGTTCGAGAAGAAGGGCAGATTGTTGCCGAAAGCAGCTAGACCTCCTCCGAAACAAAAGGATAAAGTTGATAGCATCGGTCGGTTGCCTGCCCCAACAAAGCCAATTCCATTTTTAGTTGAAGGAAGCCATGATCTTCAAGTTCAGCCTCTTAATTAACCAAAGGGACTTGTTTGATACCAGTTTTTTTGGAATTTTAATTCTTTATGATGTCCTCTTTCAAGTTTTTTTGCAATGCACAGGTAATTAATTCAGAATGGGATAAATCCATTGAGACAAATGGAATGGAAAATCCTTTTTTGATTTTATATTTCAATATCTTTTCTTTTTAAGAATCTATGTTGGTCAATGAAGTGGTGACAGCTATGTTTTCATATGTAATTTGCTCTGAGAGTAAGGGTATGTTAGGGAGAAGGTATCATTGCCAAAATCTATTGACAGAATGCAAGTCAAAGAGTCTTCAATTTTTGTCTTATAACTTTTTAAACTATCAAACAATGGAATAACATGTTCTCTTCTATTCTATTCCATTCTTTGACTTTTCATTCCATTCCCAAGCCTCTTTCAATTGGAAAGGGAGATGACTATTTTTTTAATTTGAATTTGTATTTATAGGTGTTTTCTCCATTGATTATGCATTTGTAATCATTTAAGGTGAACATGTTTCAATCAAACTTTAGAAACTTAGAATGTTATCATGAGAATGCATACACTTACTTTTTATATTAACAGTACTATTATCTTATATGAGGATGTATAGAAGTAAAACTTTACTTGTACTAACAATAAGACTTCAAGTTTTCAACTCCTAGCTAAAACACACAACAACTTTTGATTTTTACATAAAACGTTTTTTGAAGCCAAAACAATTCAACTCTACCTACCAACAAGAAGTTGGTCTAGTAGTGTAAGGTCCCATTAGATTCTCAAGACCAAAAGGTCAATGGTTCAATTCCTGAGAGTGATACTTGTTGGGAGGAGCATCCACGTACCCCGAAAAAAATTAGTTTCTTACATAAAAGGTGAGAGAATACATTTAACAGTAAACAACATAACGCTAAATTAAGGACTAAATTGGAAGGATAAAAACTGAATTACTTAATTGAGATAGAATATAACATATTGAATCCCTATTATTAAAGAACTAGAAAAGCCCAAAAATTTCCTTTTGGGTGTGTCACACAGTCCAATATTTGTACATAAGAATATTCCAATATAGAAATAGAGAAACATTTGGCTGACATTAAGAATGTCAAACAGAACCTGATTGTGACATGAAACCTTACATCTTTGCTTAGTGATATTCATCACCAAGTAAAACCTTTGATTAGACTAAGATAAATATATTTGATAGCACCAAAGGCCAAATCAACACGTTGGCATGTCAACCTAAGTGCATATCACGTTTTGTCATCAACCCTTTGTTTTAAATACGTGCATGAGACACTCACATAATGCATCAAACATTAGAAAACATGAAGCTCCACAACTTTTCTTTGTTCCTTGTTCTGATTATCTTCAAGTTGAGTTCCACTTTTGGTTTAACAGATTCCTTAATACCTGCTGAAGCATTTTTATCTGCTGGTCATTACCATACAACATGCCCAAATGCTGAAGGCATTATCTCACAAACTGTTGCTGCTTGGGTTAAGAAAGATCCTACCTTGGCACCTTCCATCATTAGACTTCACTTTCATGATTGTGCCATTAGAGTAACCACACTAATCATTCTCTCATTATTGCTATAGATTTTATAGTAATGTGTTTCTCTTATGTAGTTATATTCATAATGATATGATATATATCATGCACTACTAGACATTATTTATGTCATATGAATTGGTTCCTATGATGATTGATGCAGGGATGTGATGCATCAATTTTACTTAACCATCAAGGGAGTGAGAGGAGTGCATTTAACAGCAAAACACTAAGAGGTTTCCAATTGATTGATGAAATCAAGGCTCAAATAGAGAAAAGGTGTCCAAAAATTGTATCTTGTGCTGACATTCTAACAGCTGCTGCAAGAGATGCTACAATCTTAGCTGGAGGTCCATTCTGGGAAGTACCATTCGGCCGAAAAGACGGGAAGATTTCCTTAGAAAGTGAAGCCAGTTTGGTTCCTCATGGCCATGAAAACATCACAGGACTTCTTGAATTCTTTAAGGAAAGAGGACTAGACATACTTGATTTGGTTACACTCTCAGGTTCACACACAATTGGTAGAACCACTTGCTATTCTTTTATTGATAGGCTATATAACTTCAATGGGACAAAAAAGCCTGATCCATTACTTAGCTTCTCTTTCTTGAAGTTGTTGAGGAAAAGATGCAAAGGGGTTATGGATTTGGTGTTCCTTGATGTTATAACACCAAGGACTTTTGACATAACTTATTACACAAACCTTAAGAGAAAAGCTGGGCTATTATCAACAGATCAATCACTATTTTCTGATGCAAGAACTGCACCATTTGTGGAAGCATTTGCAACACAGCCTTTCCTTTTTACTAGCCAATTTGCAGTGTCAATGGTGAAGCTTGGAAATGTTCAAGTTCTAGCTAGGCCTAATGAAGGTGAAATCAGAGTGAATTGCAACTATGTTAATAAATAATAATGCTGTGTAATTTGTGTACTACTTAATGTGTGGTTAACCTCTCTTTTTTGTTACAATATGTGTGTGGTTAACTTTGTTGTTGCTCCTATTTTACATTTCAGATATCAATAAATGGTATAGCAAGAGATTACATAGGTTTGTGTGTCTATGTTCTTGTGTTTTCAGAAATTATTTTTGCTACAATCAGAAATGTATTGACGAATGGACATGTCCTCATTCATATCCAACTGAAAGACAAGTTTATATTTGGAGGACCATAATTGCCAAAATTAATTGAATATCCTTTAAAAATTCAAAATAGATGCTATAGGCCAAGTTGAAAGGCTAAAATTGATGAAAGAATATTGTTTTAGAGTAGTTGTTATATAATATCAACTAACAGACAAATGAATCAAAGAAAAGTATCAAGCAAAAATGAACATATGATCACCTGATCTGGCAGGTGATTCACAATGGTGCAGTCGCATACTTGCATTAGACTATAATTACAATAATTGTAATGACTGCAATTGTAATAACGTGACCATAATTAAAATCGCAACTGCAATTTAAAACATCATGCACAACCAATACTTGATGAGATAGCATTCATGGATGTTGGTTTAGAGAAGTTGGCACAATTGTTTACAACATATGGAATTTGTTCTACAAAAAATGGGATATGGGTGAAGTTTATCATCCCAATGTTCTATTGAGTATTTTTCTCTCTCATTTTATGCTTAATAATTGGAATATTGTACATGTAATTATTTTTCTATTTATATGTATATGTCTTACATATGATGATATGTATTTTTTAACACATTGATGAGTTATTATGTTTAAAAATTATAATTTCATGATGCTTTGACTCGTATCCGTGGAATCAAACAAGTTGAGATCAAGTTCTTGGAATAGTTGAATAAATTACTTGGGAAGTAGTAAATTTTTTGTTCTATTGCTTTTATTGGTGTGTGAATAAATTACTTGGGAAGTAGCAAAATTCTTAAGTTTGGGGAGGGTATTATCTAATTCTTAAGTTGATGATTAATGAAATATTGCTTAATCAATAGATTAAACAATTTTTTTTAGAAAGTGTGATCATAAAAAAAATTCATACCATGTGTGAGTTTTGAATGTGGAGTGTTATCTACGAATATAGGTATTCTAGAACTTATTCTTAATTTCCTCAAAATTGTTAAGCAATTCAATCACGTGTGAAAATATGTAGAATTTTGTCTTTTTTTCTTTTCAAATTAGCAAAATATGTATGACCTTAAAGTGATTATTATCTTTTGATAGCCTTCTTCAGCCATATACTGAAAATATTTTCTTTAATAGCCGGAATATTATGACATCATTAAAATGAGAGCATTGAAAAAATTGTTATTGGTCAATGGGTTATAAAAATAAAAGTACAAAAGTGTAAGAATGTCAATGGCAAAAATGCAAAATATTAACTACTTGGAAAATATGAAATTGTGTAGAAAAAAGGTTGAAATAAAAGGGTTTCAATCTTCTAGTCATCAAAAAGTGTATGAAATTCAACTCTAAATGTTCTCCTCATATTGAGTGGACCCCTTCATAAATAGTAATGTTTCTTACCCTTGAATTTGTCCTTTAATTTCCTATGATTTGGACATGCTTATGATTAATTATGATGAAAAATGAGAATTTTAACAAGCTTATGGTAATACCTTGCTTAGTAGGTAAATTTGAGTGTAAACACTTAGATGGAATGAGAGTTGTGTGCACTATGCGATTATTTTCCTTTTCAAATTACTTTTATTTACCATTATTCTATAAATCAAAATTCTTTTAAGGTGAAGGTTATATGTTACGGTTAATTCATTTTCCTAAATCATGTATATATTATATCTTCTAAAATTTGTTGAGGAGATTCTTGTTATTTTCATTTTTCCTGATACATGCAAAAAGCTAATTTTGTGGGATGATGATTCAAAATATAACATTCTTCATCATTTATTTTCCTTTATTATTACTTTCTAAGTTACTTTTGTTAGAATTTGTAGCATTTGTTTGTCAACCAAATCTAGTGATTTTTGGGTTTGGTTGTTTGTTTTTAATTAAATATTAATTGTTAAAAGTAAATATTGATTGTTTTGGTGAATAAAATAGTAATTAATCTTTATTGTAGGGATTACAGTGTAATAATAGAAATGGAAATGGGGTGGACCATAGACATGTGCTTTTAAACCTTTAATATAAGTTATATAAGATAGAGTTCACATTTTCTTAGGATTATTGACATTTATTTTTCATGTGGGTGAAGATAATTCCTTTTATAAAAGGGACTTGTTGCTCTTCTTCAAGGTACACTACTAAGTACTACTAAAATTTCACAAGGTGGAATTTCAAAGCATTTCAAGGTACACTACTAAGTAATCTCTCAATACTCCAAACTAGTTTTATATATTGTTTTTTATCTATATTTTGGTCATAATTATGAGAAATAGCTAGCCAACCTTAAATGTTTTATTTTTACTAATTATCTATGAGAATAATCCTCGTTCAATATGTGAAAAATTAACTTTAAGAAATATTATAATTTGGCCCCTATTCAATAGAGTTATCCTTAAGAAATGTTATAATTTGGTCACCCTATTCAATGGAGTTATCCTTAAGGAATATTATAATTTGGTTACCCCTATTTAATGGCGTTATCATTCAATATTATTAGAACTTAGTCCCTTGTTCAATGAAATTATGATTAAAAAATATTATTGCTTGGTGACCCTATTAAAGTGTAGAATTTCTCTATTAAAATATGATTAAAAATTATGATTAACAATGATCTCAGGATTAATAGGCATAGGGGATGATTTTATCAATGTCATTCATAACATAATGTGAAAAGTTTTTGTCTGAAATTACATTTAAGTACTGAATTTTAGACCTTTAACTACATGTAAATATAAAGAGCGTGTGTAAGTGTTAAATTACAGTGAACTACATGTAAATATTCAAATGATAGGACATTGATTGAAAAATATTAATAGGACTCTAATGATATATATATATGATAAGCAAATGTGTATATGCAGAGGCTAACATGGATTGCATTAAAATCAGCTGGTGTCAAATCCCAAGTTCCACAACCATTCACTACCAAAGTTCCATCTCAAAGTATAGAAAGTTATTGGAAGCATGAAGCTCCAAAGATGGAAAATTACAGTGACAGAATTAGCACTCTTTTGGTGGTTTCAACCCTTATAACTACAGCAGCATTTGCTGCAGGTTTTGCCATGCCTGGTGGCATTAATGGTTCTGATCCAGGAAAGGGTATGTCCCTTTTGCTAGATCACCATATCTATGTATGGTGGCATTAGTGCTACAATCATACTCATTTGGGCTCAGCTTGGAGATATAGTTTTGGCTATTCTTGCCCTAAAAGTGGCAATGCCTATTTTAGGAGCCACTCTTGCAACATTATCTATAGCATTTTTGGCAGGTGTGCACCTAGTTATAACTGATCTCACTTGGTTAGCCACTACTTCTTTGGTCATAGGTGTGGTTTTTATTCTCATACTCATGTTCCTCTACTTTCTATTATGGTTTCCCTCCCCATCAAACATGCTAATAGTTAGATACATTTCCCACTATCCCTTCTTGTTCTTGGCATCATTGGTTGATCCTGACGAAACTTATGGTAATCCTAAGCACCTTGATTCTAGTCCCTCAATATCATATAGTGATTTAAATTGTAGGTCACAATCACAATTACGATCACAAAATTGTAGTTTTGGGAGTCTCCGCAATGGTATAACGCCGCAATTGCCACTACATTTTTCCACATTTGTAGAAAAGGCAATATAACTACACCAACTGAAGTGTGAACCTTTTCTTTCTTTCTGATACCCTTCTTCTTGGAGATGGAGGTACCGAACTCAAATAAATTGACTTTGTGAGCAAAGTTTTGTAAGCTGTTATTAGAATGACTTGTTTGGATAATACTTCTCAAATGAAATCTTCTTATTAGTTTGCTATGTATGAGTTATAAATATTCCAAAATTGCAATAATGCTAGAAATGTTGTGTACTTGTGTTTATGGTGGAAATTTCTCAAGATTTAATACTACATTTTAAGGCTCATCGAGTCGACCTTTGATGGTAGTATGCAAATTTGTTTACATGGATTCAAAAGTTTAAATGGTAGTATAATAGGATCAACTTTTCATAATGTTGAAAATGTTACATGAAAGTGTAATAAGATTAACGTTTCCTAAAGTTAAAAATGTTGCATGAAGATTGTAAGAGTTCTGCAAATAAAAGAATCTCAAGTGTCATAAAATGATTTATCAAACAAAATGCGTTATATATTATGCAACCACAATCACCAATATTCTGTTATGAACTGTGGTGAAGATTAGATATGGTGTATTGTCACATAGCTCCCTATATAAAAAAGACCTAAAGTCATACATGAAGGAATCAACCTTAGCTATCTAGTGTTTTCATCATCAAAAACAAAATCAAAATTTTAGGATATGGCATCTGATAGAAATAGTTCATACAGAAGTGGCAGAACTACATGCAACAACAAATGAGCCATTAAGTGTTTCATTATCAGTGTTCACTTTTACAAACATTCAATATTGAATTATATGCCAAAAATGTGTGATAAATCAAAAAATCAAAAATGAGCATCTACCAACAAACAAATACTGCTTGTATGCTTTGAAAACCACCAGATATTGGGAATAGCAGCCAACTACAAAAGGCAGCATCTACTTGCCACTTTGCAAGGAAACAAAAGTGTTAGAAGTCTAGTTCTTGAACCAAACCTACAAATTGTGTCAAAATAAAACCGAATCTGGTCAAAATGCAGACAAAATCTGATCTATGCAGTAGCAGCTACAATAGCCTTTTAAAGATGCCATTTCAAAAACTAAAGATGTAAGAACGTTACGAAGCCATGTTCAGACTTGTGTAAGTGTGCTTTCAAGAACAGATAGATAGAGAGAAAAACCTTTAAGCACCGTATCGACTGCTGCATTAGGAACAAGAAGCCCAACTATATGTTGGTTATCCGAAGTAGTTTCTATGCGAACAACACGAAGCCTCCTATGGCTTAGGCGGGCCTGTACACATTGTTTATTTGGAGTTTAGTAGTTTATTACATCAGAAATAAAATCAGATTTTTTAGAAGTAACTTCTGAAAGCACAGCAAATAAGAAAGAGGTCATATCAGTCAGTGATAATGTCAGGAGCGTAGTACAAATCTCCAATGATTAAAGAAGCCACCAGAAGCCCCACAAAATAAAAAGATTTTCATGAAATAAGGAATTCTTCTGACGTTACATCACAATCAAAGTCACCCATTACAATTTTCATGCTGCAAACCTCATCATTTCAAAACTCAACTAAACTGAAATCGGTAGGGACATAAATGGTAGCACAAAGTGACAAACAAATGCATATATTAATAATTCTTGCATCAGCAAAACATTAAGTTATTTCTCCTTGTAATGATTTGACTTCAACAATATTATATGCTCCGGTTAAATACCTGCCTAGGATTTACACAATATTACCTGTTTAGAGAAGGCAGATTCTATGTTTCCCCAAAGAGGAAGAATGAGGCCACCCAAGACATTTACTTCCTGTAGTCTTCGGCCGACTGTACAGAAGTTGCGAAGCTTACATTTCGGACCATGCATGCACTGCCCACAAAGGTAAAAGGTCAGGTTGTAAGATAATGTAGACCCAAAACACATTACAGATAATACATATATATCACATTATATATAAATGTGCCTGCGAGCACTAATATGGGTACATTCAAGCATAGCTATGTACTGATAGATGAGGTTATAAAAACTCCAAATAAATACAGCAAGGGAGCAAACACAACTTAATGGTAACTGTTCATTTTTGTGTAAGCCAATTGGGCCATAAGTTCACAACAATGTAAAAACATATAGATATTCCCTAAAACTGAACCTAATATGTATATCTGTAGGACAGACAATTTTCTTGGCTACTTCCAACACACCCAAAAAAATACAAAAGAAAAATAACTAAATACAACAAAGCTCATTTGAAATTATTCATTCTTAAGTGAGATGGGGAAAGATAATACCACCACATGGTTCTAAATATTAAGATATTGGGATTAGAAAGTTAGAAAACTAATGATTTATTTTGATTCCTTTGAACAAAACAACTAATAGTCTTCACTAATATTGCAAAGGTAAATGTCAAATGTCTTTAATAGGGCACATCCAGGATTACCAAGTCACTCTCCAATATAGGGGCAGTGTAAACATGCAAATTCTTCTATAACTAAGAAAGTCAGCAGTGTACAAATTTAACAAACAAGGCTACTATTAATCATAATCACTGAACTAAAGATATTGGAACTTTGCGTAAGCTGGATGCTGACATCATTGGAGTAATGAATATTGTCTAGCTCAAGCAATATACAGAAGACAAGTCAAGTTATAAACAAGAAACTTACTAATAGCAGGATTTTTTTAGGTTAAATTAATCTGTATGTCAAAAGGTGAGCTTAGCGCAACTATAAGGTTATTGCTTGGTGACCATGAAGTCGCAGATTCAAATCTTGGAAATAGCATATCTGCTTGCAGGGGTAACAATGCATATATCTAACATCCTCAGACCTTACTAAGTGAAAGTCTCGTGCACTTAGCCATTCTTTTTAAATTAATTAGTATGTCCATGAACTACTTGAGAATAAAAATATGTAATTGGATTATTAAACTTTAAAATCATTTATAATTAGATTGCTAGGATAGGGTTTTACTATCGGAATGACAGAGTCAAAAATTGAGCTCCATTAGAACAACTGGAAACCTAGAGAAGGGATCTTGCAGTTGGGTCACAACAAGGTTCTTTTCTGTCTTGGAGGTTAATACAACCCCTAAATCACAATGATAGCCAAACCTTGCAGGTTTTCTCCTTTTAATGGTTGAGTGGGTAAGAGCATAACCCAAGGGTTTAATTACAAATGATTTTAAAGTTCATGGACTTGATTACAAATAACTTTGAAGATCATAGATCTAATTACAAACTTAAAGGTTAGGGACCAAATTGTTCAGGCACTTGCAGATTAATTTTAATTTTTTTACTAAAAACTAGAAAACATTTTTCTAATTAGAGTAGACCATATCATATTAATTTATCAAAGGGAAGTACCTTGTGTGTAGAGAAACAAGGAAAAAACAAAGAAATAAATGAGTGATGCTATTACGTTTATTTCATATAATCATTAGCTATAATAAAAATCCACCATTTAATACTTTTTAAACGAGAATCAAAGCAGAAAGCAGAAGTGGAACACTGTTTATACAGTAACAAGCAGTACTTAGTCTTTTGTCTTCATCCTGAAGATTTCAATAGCTCATTTATATTGGTTTCCTTACAAAGTTAGAAATATGTTAAATAACTTACTGACGATATTTTTACCTGTTTACAAGAAACTTCATATTCGTCTTCCCAACCAATTTGAGCATTTTTTGAAGATGAGAGTTTTCTATATTTACTTTTTAATTCTGCCAGATGCATCTCCCTATAATTGGAGGAAATAACAGGTAAGCATGACAAGCAGATAATTAAACTGAACCAGTCAACAAGGACTACTAACTACTAAATACATACCGAAGTGATTCTCCAACTGCAGGGCGAATTATCTTATAGAAACCTGAAGCAGAACTGGAACAAAATGAAGATAAAAAATAATATCAGTGAATGGAAACTAAGAGGCTGTGTTTGGCAAGGGGTAGATTGTGTAGTATATATACAAGCATCTGATAAACTATTTACAACAAAAAACAAGAGATTAAAACAGTGGAATCAAGAAACTACGTCAAAATTCACAACATAGGTGAGGACCCATTGACAGTCCGTAATTATTAGCACACTTGCATGATCTAATAAAATTACAAAACATTTATTTGCCCAGCAAAGCAATAATCACTGAATTACATATAGGATTATATTTGTGAACATCCCCCTCCCCAAATTTCATAAAATTAAACAAGTGAATAATACCTTTCAAGTGCTAAAATGAAATGGCGCCTTCCCATCCACTCCCTCCTTGACTCATAGAAACCATCATTGGCATCTTTCTGCTTCTCATTCAGAATGGTATTTGCCAGCTGACACATGAATAAAGTCAGCATGTTATGTCTGTCATAGACTGAGTAAAGAACATTTTAGTTAGCTTAAATGGAAAATGATAGGCACCTCCCATGTAGTCCCACGATCGAAAATGAATGTGAACAGAACAGTTGAAGCCCCAGTCACTTGATCAACATGGACAATCTGCAATAAAAATAGTTATCAAATATACCAATGCTAGCCATAGAACAAAAAAAAAACAAATGAGTCGCAACAAGAAGTGTAGCACAAAAAAACCTTTGGAGATCCTTTTAGTTCAATGACATTAGCATTCATGTCAACAATGCCCGTGTCCAAGTTACCTTCAATGCGAGCATTTTGAATGAGACGATCCAAGATACTCACAAATAACTCAAATAGCCTGTTGATAAGTAGTATTTAGCACATTAAATCTAAAGCTAAAACTAGAGGCAACAAATCATTTAATCCATAAAAGACAGACCTATTCTGAATCCCAGGAGCTAGCCCCAAAATCCGGTTGAGGAATCGCCCAACATCTTGCATGTCTGAATCGGTAATGTGGCCACATATCCTTCCAGAATCTTCACCATTTAGGAAAAAAATGGAGTTCAAAATTTTAATTATGAGATTATATGCAAGGGATGTGTTGTGTAAAAAACTATGGGATATTGTTAGAAAATATATTATCCATAACTACTCCATCTAATGTTGGAAGAGGACAAAGAATGAATTACCATGAATTGGGTCCCCAATTATTCCAACACATACAAGAGCAGATTTTGCTTGCGTGATAAAATCATGAATCATATCTGGCTTGTCAGGTAAACATCCTGGAGGTACAACCGGAAGAGAATCCTAAAAAATAACCTCTCAGTAGATGGATTTGAGCCATTCTTTTCCTAATAATCCTGGCATATCAATAGGCATATTTATCATTTTCAAAGAAGATTGTGAAACCTGCTCCATTATTCCTCTGTACATAATCATCAAAGCCCTCTTTCCATAAGTAGTATCATAATTATAAGCACTTAATGAAGGTCCTGCCCTGTAATGCATCCAAAAAGAACACAGCCAAAGAAGTTACAATTTACCCATGCCTACACACTACAAACAGAAAACTGATAAATCAAACTTACCTACGGTCCCCCTGAGTCAAAGCACCGAGAGATTCTAATCTCTTGGCAATAACTGATGCAAACCTTCGCTCTCCACCAAGGTCTGTAAAGAGTAACCTGTAGAGCATTTACAATGGTAGACATCAGGTATAACAGGTCATTATAACCATTTCACATTATATCTAAATTGCAGTCATTATAACCATTTCTACTTTCTTTCTACTCTGGTCAACGTCCAAGTCACATGCTCATAAAGCCTCGACTGGTAGCCTAGGAATATACACAGGTTTTTGGTCACAATTATGGAGAAACTTCTCAACCAGTTGAAAAGATGCTGTATGTTCCCTATTCTGTGTATAGCAGTTATTCATCACTGGCCTCTTCATCAGCAAGACATTGAAAATACTAGTCTCTATTTGATCGACTCTCCTAGTCTCCTTACAGGGGCTTCTACTGGTCTTCTCACACATGTCCAAACCACTTGAGACCAATTCTAACATCTTTTCTACAATAGGAGCTACTCCAACTTTCTCTCTAATGTATTCATTTCAAATCCTATCTTGGTTGTCTATTGTGCCCACTCATCCATCGCAACATTCTCATTTCTAATCTTATCTTGTCTAGTGTGTCCACTCATCCAACACAACATTCTCATTTTTCTAGAATAGGAGATACTCCAACTTTCTCCCTGTTGTATTCATTTTCATCACTTTCAGAGAAAAGATCTTGGCTCTCTTCGATGCTCCAAGTAAGCTCATGGGGTTGAAAAAGCTACTTGCAGAACTCCAATTTGGAGTGATCAAGATGGCACTAATGTGATAATCAAGATGAGAAAAGCATATCACCTCTAATCCATTGTTTTATGAGAAAACCAAACATATTGAGGTAGATTGCTATTATATTATAGAGAATGTGTTATTTTGAAACATCAGCATAATCATTAATCAATATCATTTTTAATAATCAACTGATAGATGTTTTCACTAAGACTTTGAGACGTCCTTGGAAAAGTTACATATGTTATAAGCTTGGTATCTATGACTTATATGCTCCAACTCAAGAGGTTGCTAGAATCGGATAGAATCATTGTAATTAGTGTATATATCGTACATTATCATGTAAATTGGGATTAGTGTCTTTTACATGGATTGTAGACTTTTTATGATTGATATTGTAATTATTATGCGCTAAGTCTATATAAAGGAGCCTTAGTTGTGTAGTTGAAACAGATTATGTCCAATCTCTCTTTTCTCTTCATCACCTTAACAATCTTTACCAAACCCCTTCCTTCCATGAGGAGAGGATAATAGGGAAGAGGTAGGCTAGGTATATGGTTGTTTCTAAACTTAATGTAATAACAGTGCAGCGTGCTTCATTCCAGAGGATCATGCAAGCTCAAAGAGTCTCTATATAGTTACCTAGCTCTTGTAATATTCATCATGTTAAATCAATAAAACTCAGTTTCTGATTTTAGCCAAAAGTTCTATTTAGTTCTTTCTTTCTCTATTCTAATTATCTTGCAAATATAGAAAGCAAAGCAGATGGTGAAATGATATACAAAAGTCAAACTAATCAAAAATGTCCAGTGACCTGTATTGCGGCGCTGAAGCTTGATTTGAGCGATGAGTTCTTCCAAACTGCTGAATTGCTCGGTCAGCACTCCATGGAAGCTCTAAAGTTATATGGACCCTCCTTTTCTGTTTCATAAAGGTCAAGAGCATGGAACAGAAAGGGAATCATAAAAAAGATATCAGAAGTTCAGTCCAGAATATAATATCAGTAGCGAATTAGTTGAAGAAAATATCATAACAATAGGAAAGGTAGCCACAGATACCAGGGATGGAAATATTTTCAAAACATTTTGATATACCCGATTTATCGCTCTTCTATCTGCCTGTAAAGAAACACCAGCTGATCCAGCTTCAGAGATGATAGCAACTAACTTCTTAGCATCCATAAAGAGCTGCTTTTCATGCATGTTGACCATCTCCTTAGTGACATCCTTTCTAAATTGAAAAACAAAAGGAATTTAATTACAACAAAATGTTTATCAATGAGAAGGAGAAACTACAACTCACGTGTTACGAGCACGATAATTTACACCCTTTCCACTAGGGTCCCTCACAAGCATGCCTTTCCTTCCAGTTATTTCTGCAACTTTGTCAGGGCCTCCTAACTGTGTTGAGATTGCAATTATAGCAACCAGGTAGAAAAATATTTAACATTAATTCCACAATTTTAGGGCCCCAAACAGCACCATAAAACATGTTAAAGAAATTTGGCAAACAATTCCTTCTCAATTAGAGTTATTATTTCCCCCAATATTCAAGCAATATAAATAGGACTTGATAGAATCAATGAGTATATGAGTAGAATATAGACACACTACAAACTAAAATATATTCAAAACTGAAGAAAGAAGGATAAGGATCCTCCTCAGAGAAAGCTCTAGATATACAAAAAAGGTAATAAACTCAAATCTTACAAATTAAATGTTATAGTTTATTTCCTATAAAAAAGGGTCCAAACTTTATATGGAAACAATATTCATGACTCATGCAAGAATCATGATCTTCTTACAGTAATGAAGATCTAGATTATTTACATTTAGTCTTCTCTCTGCCAATTGATTATGCATTGATGTTAATTCTCCAAGCCTTTTTTAGAGTGAGCATATGTTGTTTCATACTTATAGATACTAGATACTTCTAGAATTGATTTTGAACTTACAAACTATGAATATGTAGGCTGCCAGTTGTTTTATTCTTGGAAAACATAAGGCAAGATCTTGGACTATTGAATAAACATTCTATAGAAGTGAGATATTAGTTAATTCAAACAAGCAGGAATACATAACAGGAAGAAACAACAAATCTGGAACACAGTTTAAACATGCTTTTTAGTTGCTCCACAAGACCAATTTACATACAAGGAAAGGCAAGCATCTTAAGATTTACTGCTCCTTTTATCTTCACAGTCATTTTAATACAAATTTTAAACACAATCTTTAAAACCATCTGCTACGCAGATAAACTTCAATATAAAAACTGGAATACTGTTCATGATGTGGAAATGTTTAGGCATATTTCACTTTTATCACAGCAGCTACTTCCTCAATTGTTATGGGACTGACATTCACCAAAATTAGACATGTTATGCGACCTTTGTTAGTAAACTGTAATATGTTATCCACTCCATGACAGCTAAGGAAACAAATGCAATAGAAAAGGAACGCTTGAGTTTAGAGAGAAAGGTGAGTACAAGCTCCAATAAATGTTTCCTGAAGCAAGAGGAAGAATCAACATCTGATCACTACCTGGTCAATAATATCATCCAAGGGATTATTTGGAAGATTCAAGGAATGAATGGCCTCTAATATTTTTGCCTTACACTCCAAGGCTGAATCATACCTGTAAAAGTTCATAAAAAACTTGTCACTGCTGTACTTTTATACTTTTCCCATTTTATCTTGCTTAATTTATAGTAATGTACATCGCAGTTGCTTTGTTAAGTATTTATCACGTTAAATAATATTAATACTATTGAAACCACACCTACATATCACAAGAAAATTATTCAAGTTACAAACCCCTTCTGCATTTCAGTTAGATAGGCTTGTCTTGCTGTTAGATCATCTGGTTTTTCTTTTTCCATGCACATATGGCATGACCATAATTCGGGAACTAAATGGCCAACTGGAGGCATCAAGCATGCTTGATGGACAAGTTTACCACAGGAAGAACACTGCAACAAATTTTCCATTTCCTGCAAGGAAAAATTATAACTCATTCCTGCATATCTGGCATCAATACAAAAAAGCATTTTCAAATATAATTTAAAAAGATACTACCTCCTCAGTACTGCAAATTTGACACATCTGAAGCTCGTCGTAATCAGAGTCAGATGATTCAATAGCAGAGGCAGCTGTATCAATCAGTGGTCATATCAAATGAGCCTCACAACATATTCTATATGCTAATATTACCATCACTACTTTAATTACTACTTTAGAGATTCATACAATAGATAGCATTGCTATAGCAACTCATCAAAAAAGTTATTTTTCTACATAAAAATAACAATTCTTGCTATGAAAATATTTAGATATCTTTCATGATTTCTTCATTTGTTCAATTATGTTATTAGTCTATAGCCATTGGGCTTGTACTAGTCATTACTAATACTATTTTTTTTAAGGTGTTATTCTTAATACTTGACATAACCGTTAATGCAAATAAATAAAAGTTTTGTGCTAGTCTTCTCTATCACATAATATATATATATATATATAGGGAGTGACTCAAGTGAGAACATCCATTTTTTGTGAGAAATGAGAATAATTAATATAGACTATCAAATCTTATTTGAATGATTAAGATTAAAAGATAAATGAACATGACTCTTTTAAGTAATCATGTGACCACTAACTTTTAATCTTAACCAATTCATGTATGGTTGTGTGACTCAGATATATTGTTCACACAATTATACATACAAACATACATATATATATATATATATATATATTACAATAATAAATAAGTTTTATTGTTTTTCCACCCATTTCTTTCTCGTTCCATAATTCTTCAACATTTCTTAAAAATAAGCAATAACTCACATGGGATGAAAAATATTTTACCTAAGATAAATCTTTTGTACAAAACATAATGGTCTGCTATCTACTACCTAGTATAAAGTATCACATCAACACCCTACCTTCCCCTTCTGGTTCATAATCAGATTCAGCCGATTCAAGATCAGAGGCAACTGCATCAACATAGTAGGCAAATCAAAGGGAATATGTGCTGAATAAGATTACCATGGGTGCCTTAACAGAACATTAATCATTCTTTTAATAAAGATCATTCTTATAGAAACTCCTCAACACACAAGAGTTATCAATATATATTTATATACATACACACATCAGTTCTTAAAAACGATACCGAAGTAACCCAAATGGTGTGAAATGTAATTCACCAAGGACAAACCTTGATGCATAAAACAGAAAGGTTTGTTGAAAAGTGAGATGACCACAAAGAACGATGTGGTGTATATTGTATAAAATTATTCCCTATCTCTACAAAACATTCCTAAATGGTTGATGGTAATGTACGTTGATCAGATTAATTAGATATCCTCCACACTTGCTTGAACAGTTATCCTCTTGTAACAAAACGGACAGGAAAATAATGACCAAATTTATAACCAAATAATTGCATTCTTTTTTAATAGAATAACATTTTTTTATCGCAAGACAGGAAGTTCACATCATTTCATCAATCCACTGAAGGGCAAGGCTATTGAAATTCCAAAATGGCTATTTTTACACTCCTTTATTGACCCATCACAATTTCATAAAATACAAAACAAAATATGATTAGTTAGTAGGGAGCATGGAAAGACAAAGGTGTGCCAATAGCCCACCATCTAAAGCATAACATGAACAATTATAGATACACAAGATTCATCAAAATTTATTTGAAACTCACTTTCAGATTCTTCACTTTCAAGATCACTAAGAGGCTCCGACTTAGCTACTTTTCGGACCCTTCCTCTTGCTGAAGCATCAGGACTTGTTGAGTGCCTCTTCCGCTGAAGCTCTTTTACACCATCTTCCACTGTAATAGAATTGCAAAAAAGCTAAAAAATGCTTAATATTAAAAATTGGGGAGATGCATCTAGTGAAACAAGACTCAAAAATACCAGGGAGAAGCTCAGGCTTTTCTGGCAACGGGTAATATTCTTCTACAAACTTTAGCAGCAATTCTCGAGGTCCAGAAAGAAAGTCATCAAGTTCAGAGCCCTATCCAAAAAATAGAAAACACATGATAAAACTGAAATGTAAAAAAAAAATCTTTAAATGGGAGGGAAAACAGAATCCAAATGCACACATATTTTGCCACAGCTTCTTCTGTTCTTGCTTCCCCAGTGCTTTGCAGACCAATTACTGCACACTTATCTTCCACTAATGCTTGCTTCACTAATCTCACAGCAGCAGGGACTTTAGCAGACATACACATGTGTCTAAAAAAACGCTACAGAAATAAAAAAAATGTCCAACGGGAATATTAATGAAGTGTCACGTACGTGTCTAAGTGACACTAAAATAGAAATCGTCTTTAAGCACCAATCAAAATCCAATACCTGGTGGCTTGCCCAGTATAATGCCCATAGTTGACGACATTTAAGTTTCACAGGTGGGTTGTTAATGGCTGACAGCAATTTTGTATGCAATTCCACCCAAAACTCGGCAGCCTTTTCATACATGTCCTAAGAAATTTGTTAGAACAATTAGATTATCAGATGAGAGTATTGAGTTCAAAAGATACATGAATGAATTTATACATGATCTAGTCAAATGTACTACCTATAGTTATATGAAGATGTTAAACAGTCTCATGCAATGAGATCAACAATACAGACTCATCCAAGTATTATATATAAGGCCAACCCATTTATCTTGTCAACAAATGTATGTATAACTCAGCCTCTGTCAAGAGGTCAATTCAATATACTGGAAGATTTTAGAAGTTAAAAGGACCAGCAAACAGCCGGTCCACATCTGTGAATAAGAGATCAACTGGGCATCCCATAAACACTAACTCAAGTGTGCAAGTAAACAAATAGGGCCTCATACCATCATTCCATCTTCTAAAGGGGCTTCAATAACTTCAAACTCAGCACCACTGTAACTTAGCGTCCGACATAAATACATCCCCCTGAGATGAAAAAAGTGAATGAAAACAGCAAATACTTCATAAATAGATGTGCATAACCCGAAGAGTGGGTGTGTATATGGAAATATTATTACCTTGCTTTCATGTCCATGGCAACTAGTTCTAGAGCTCCAACACCACCCCTTTCAAGAGCACCTGGATGTATAAATCACTGTAGTTATTAACTTCAACGAATGAGGAGGCGCGGGCAAAAAAATAAACCAATGTAGAACATGGGTATAGACACAAACATTGAGATAAGAAACTCTTAAAATGCTCTATATGAAGCAGCAGTAGTAAGATAAAAATTAAACAATCAGAGAACATAATTTAACTATATAAAAACTCAAATGGTTTTAGATCAGTAATACAAGCAAAAAGTGGTCATAAAACAATGCTAACAAAAAATGTTTTTCAATGTCATGAAATAATAAAAGAAAGAAAATGCCAGTAAAAGAAGAAAAAATAATGAAAATATGAGTATTAGTGAATTTAACACTGTGCAAATCTACCATAAAAGAAAGATAGAAGTTATGTTTCAGTCCACTTGAATAAAACTCAGACTATTAGCAGTGGCTAACCTTCAAGATCATGTAACCCTAAAATGAACGGAGGGAAAAAACAATTGATACACATTAATCATAAGCAACTGTATGCATATATTGTTGATGTCATTACCTAGAAATTCACTGAAATTATTGAACGAAGTACCAGCTCCCCAAAGACCAAGTCGAACCATATAACCCATATTACGAGATTCAGATGCACCAGTGGCTGAGCAATATACAACACGAGCTTCAGGTAGTTGAGCCTGTCAACAAACATGAACATTTTTTCAAATAGAGCTAGACAACATACATTAGAGCGATGTAGAGAGTGAGAAGAGGTTTGGCAAAAGCCAAAATTTGCTGTTTGGAAAATGCTTAAAATAATAACAAATCATATATTACATTGACAGCTACAAATTTTATATAGTTGATATTGCATGGATAAGTTCGAGAAAGACATCCTGCACAGCATTTGCTATGAAAGAGCATCGTCTACATTCAACTTTCAAACAACTTTGACAATCACTTTATTACCTAACACATCAACCACTGGCATTCTTTAGACACAACTGAAGGTACCAGTAGTTTATCTAATTACAACCTGCTAGGTAACTGAAACAATAGGTTGCATCGCACCATGTTTGCCTTTTATTACAACCTGATAGGCAACTTCTGCTAGATTAATTGTTTTTATTATATTGCATTTTATGTTAGCCACTTTCTGTCTCAAGGTACTAGTAGTTTATCTAATTACAACCTGATTGGTCAAGCAGCTTGGCATGGATCATCAGCTGGGTTAACAAAACACATCTGAAAGATAAAGAGTTGAACACAGGCCGGTAGAAAAAGAAACAGAAAAGGAGGCAATGAAACAAAACAATAAAGAAAAAAAATACAGGGAAAGAATTTACAAGTTGTTTATGGAGACTAATAAATTGTGAGAATAAATATTATCTTCCCTTGTCCTCTTTGAACTAATAATGCTACAGGTTATGTCCAAGTAGACATGCTAAATCTGATCTCTGCTATCTTTCTTACTGCATTAGACAGCTCCTACTTTGTAGATTGCAGAATGTTTTAGGTTTTGCCAAATATTACTACTCATAAAGAAATAAAAAAATTGGAGGATTACAAATGATACAAATTACTTAATAATAAAAACAAAATATATCTTTGCCATGATGAAACAACAAGCTCAACACAAATCGGAGTATTATTTTTAAAAACAGAACAAGTAACATTTGAAACTTTCCCACTCTTCCAAGAGAATGAGCATGAAGAACAAACCTGGATATGAAGCACTGCTTCACCAGTTCGTGTTGGCTGTTTACCACATTCAGGTACCAGATTCTTGGCTTTGTGACACTATAATTAAGTCACTAACCCTTAGAAAAACAAGCTAAAAAATGTAAATTAAGTCCAAGAGGTGCTTGAATCATCAAGTAACTTCCCTTCAAAATTGAATAATGGAAATACTAATTAGTATCATACCTCATCAAAAATTATAAGACCATCAAACTGTGGCCCACACCACCGCCCAAGTTGTTGGAGACGAGAAGAACCTTTATCAGAAGATGCTATGAGGCTACTGTATGTCAAGAAAACAACTCCCTCCTTGACCCCAACAGACTTTGAGTCAAGCTTAGAATAAGGCAGTTTATTCAAAGCATGCACTGGATAGAATAAAGAAAGAAAGACATGTCAATCATGTGTGATAACTGTTTTTTGAAATAGAAATGAAATGATACTACTGATGACTTTCAACGAAATTCTACTTTAATACCAATATGTTAAATTTTATAAAAGGAAACTTATCCCAGGAAACAAACTAAGAATCAGAATTTTTTCATTTTTAGTGGATAAAATAAGTATTGATAGAGGTAAGATAAGTAAGAAAAAGGGGGGAAAGAAATCTTATAAACAAAAAACTAGAAAGAGACAAACAAAATGAAACAGTTTAGCTCTCCAGTCCCTTTGAGTATCTGCCAGTGAAACTCTCTTAAATGACCACTTGCCAAGCACCAAAGAGGTTCCATTAAAAAAAATATTATCCCAAATCCAAATTTCTATTTATAGACCAAGAATGGATGAGAAGCTGAAAGAATGATTTACAAAGATAATGACATTAACTTCTTTAGACATATAAAACAATATTCTAAGCCTCTTTATAGTGTTCAACTAAAGACTGCACTAAAGGTGTTTGTCTGATTGCATATGGAGATTGGACAGCTCTGCTTAGCCTATTTGTGTGTCTTGGTTATTTCATTCTTTTTGCTTAGGTATGATGATATCGGTTAGGGTCCAATTGCAAGGTATGGAACTTGAGTCCCACATCGAAAGTATGGAACTCTGATGTGGGGTTTTATATGACCTTGGGCTCTCCAAATGTGACAACTAACAAATTTTGGTATGGTGTGCTTCTCACAAGGTTTTATTTGTATCACAGCTTTCAACCATATTTCTTAGTTGCGAACAAGTGGCACAAGTGGTGACATTGACGTTGCAGCATTTGCCTAGGACTAGTCATAGGGCTAGTGACAGACAGCTCGCACAGGCCAGGGCTGTGAAATGTGTTGGGGTGTTAGAATCCAATTGCAAGCAATGGAACCTGAGACATATAATATATGGGATTCCCGTGTAGGGTTTATAGACCAAGTAGCTTATGAAGTGTGATTCTCCTTAGGCTCGTATCAATATCTTATACTAAGATATAAATTCTTTCTTAATAATGGCACATTAAGTCTTATCTTCTCAGAAAATAGTATTTCCAGAAAATGATGTGTAAAAGGGCAGCTTAATGGCACGAGACTCCCACCTAATGGGGAATGGGGAGGATAGATGTACACACTTTACCTTCACAGGTGAAGAGAGTTAACACCTTTAAATCCAAAATCCTAGTTTCATGTGTGATATTGTCAAAATTACTCCACCAACCAGTCATACAAATATATCATAATTCATAAAGCAAAAAATCAGATGAAAAAAATGAAACCAAATCATATTCACATCATTTTTACTAACTTTAAGTCTTCCCCTGAGAACTGAAACTAAACACCATCTATCTATAAATCTTTAATTGAATGAGTTGTATTTATGCTGACAACTAACAATTAAAAATATTGAAGCACATGCATGATTGCAATAGAACTTTAACCACAAATAAATATTGAAGCATATACCATTAACACAAGATGCACCAATATCATCTAAGTCTCTTCTGGCATCAAACTTCAAGTCTGAACCAACAGAAATCCACCTGTAAAGTAATATGACAAAAGCATCAAAAAATAAAAATTCTACTGCATAAACCAACTGCAAGCTGGAAATTACAAACAATCGTGCAAGTCAGCATGTGCAAATAATGTGCATTCAAATCATTAACTATTGTTCATCACAATTCTCAAGAGCACATGCATGATTGCATGTTTAGAGTGAGACCTAAGAACTTACAAAGCTTTTCTCCTTCCATGGTGCCAGTTCTCCCAAATTAGCCCTGCAATTGTTCGACCTTTACCTACACCAGCACCATCTCCTATAAAGAAACCTGCCCTAGAACCGTCAGGAAGGTGTTGAAGGTGTCTCTGTCATGGAAACAAACATCATACACAAGAAATGCAAACGATAATTATTTAAAATCGGTTATGTAATCAAAGAAACCTGACAAGCATAGACCAATGTCTCTATTTGCAAGCACGACAAAGCCTTTGAAATTTCCAAATCAACTTTAGTTATTGGATCATAAGTAGGCTCAGGTGGCTGCACTGCAGACAAGGAAGATGTCTCCACAACAGAATCTGGGTGTGGAGATCCAAAAGATACTTTTGCTGGTCGCTGCATAATGAGAAATCTAATACGAGTAAAATGTGCTTATTGCTTACACAACTTAAAAAAACAAGTGAATAGCTACTTGCTAATTTGAAAAGGTGGGGAGTGTTGACCCACATAATCCGTAAATGTTTCTCCAGCCACACCACCTTCATCCTCATCCCGCTCCACTTCAACCACTAGCTGATTTATATTAATGCATAATAGAAAATATAGGATATAAGAAAGCTGCAAAAAATGTAACCCTTGTAACAAAATAACAACTATGTCTTTTCTCGCTAGGTGGGATCACATACATAGATTAAACAAGTAACCATATTTTTGGCATTGAGATAGTGTGGCAGTTTTTGTGTAAGGCGTTTGGGCTATGGCATTTTGTTTTACCCATCAAGACCTTATAGTAAGAACAATCACAAACTCTATCCTCACAAAAACCTCAAGGTAGAATAATGCGAACCAATCAATAAGAGTTAGAGTGAGACTGATGTGTTATTCATTAGGAGTTTCTGATTAGTGGAAATATCATTTATTTCTACATATCAACAACCAAGAACTGCCACTCACCCGATTAATTCAACATCTAATAATGTCTAGATCATTGAATAAAAACACTTTTGAATGGTTCTCTTATCACCATATAATGTCCGTTCAACAATTCATTATTTGTTTTTTTATGAAGGAGTTCACAATTTCTAAAATATTTTTCTCTTCTGCTATGCTTGGGTGAAGGTGTTCTCAAGGACAAAATTCAGTATAATTCTTTAGATACTTAGTTGCTTATTTTTCATTAAAAATAAGCCATATGCAATGTCTCATTAATGAAAACGTAAGACATATATATATTTACTATTGTTAAATAAAAAGATAACATCTGAAATATCTCATTAATGAAACATAGTAAATAGTTAGTACACTGTACACCCACACACATATATATAAGTGTTTCCATTGTTAAGCATATTATGTTTTAGTTGAAAACAATAATACAAACGCCCAAAAAACCATATAAAATAATGAAAATCGATGATCAAATATTTATACACTGAGAGTGTATAAATAATGGTGCGTATGCAATGATAGTGTAAAAACTCTTCCATTGTCAGTACATACATCATTTACTCTTAGATTTATTAGAGTTTTCTCATAAATTTAAATGACCGTACATAGCAGATGAACTGGTCTCAATTTTTTGTATAATCCATCATCTGCGTACCAGAAAGAACACAACCTAATCCAATTCAAGCAGTCAGAATCTACATTCTCAGATAATCAAACTCGAGAGTAATTAAGCTAATACAGCTTCGTGTCAGCACTACAAGGATGATGGTGATTTAGTCTCATTCATACTGAAAATATAAAATTATTTATGGTTTTATTAAATAATAGTTATATAAGGAAATAACAAATTACTAGGAATATTGATGATAATTTTTCATTTCACTATTCTGGCGCTATGAAAACTGAATAAACGCATTTTTGATTGAGAAAACGAAACCTCGTTGACTTCTTCGACAACATTGACTGTGATCTCAAGCGCGCACTTAGGGCAAGTAAATTTCGCAAGGCCAATAGGCACATTGAAAACGGTGCTGCAGTTAGTACACGGAACCTTCGTGTTAGCGGTGGCACCAACACCGTGCGATTTGCGAGCGTTTGATCCTAGCGGAAGTATCCTCTGCGGCGTTAGACAGAGAGGACAAGTGAAGTCCACCACGTCCGGCGGCGGCGCATCGAGGACCGATTGGCAACCGGCGCATAAGATTTTGGATGGCGGAAACGGTGGTTGCGTCATTTTTTGGAGGAAGAGGAGAAAAGAGTGTTTTGATTTGTTGGTTCGTTACATAAAAAGAAAGAAAGAAGAGGGAGCGCCAAAAACGTTTTGTTTTCGCGGGTAAGGACTCCAATTGTCACTTCACTTGCTCTCTCTATATGTATAAATATATATTTTGCTCGGCTTGAAACTCAAATCGATTTCAAAATGAGCTATGTTTCCAGCTCAATTGAAGATCGAGAACTATTTGATTTGATTCAACTCATCGACTTGAGTTGGTTTAGTTCGTTAAGAGTTCGCGAAGTATTTAGTTTAGCTCATTTGCTTGATCTAATGAGTTTGTCAACTCCAATGATAATTATTTATTTAATATACAACAACAATCAAGCATTTATTAACTACGTGGGATCGACTACATAGATTGAGTGGCACTATTATATTGCATCATTAAAGTTGTTCATTGACTAAACATTAATTTCTAAGTCTTTCTTAATTAGAATAGTCTACATTTGATATACTTCATTGTATGGCCTCTACCGGTTTCCTTCACACACGTCTAAACCACCCGATGTGTGATTCTACCATTTTTTTTTACATCATGAGCCACTTCAACTGTTTCTCGAATGTAATCATTTCTAATTCCATGTTGTCTAGTATGTCAACTTCTCTACAAAATTAGATATTTCTAACATATACATACATATATACACATCTATCTTGTACATTTATTCATATACATATATATAATATATGTTATATATATACATAATCTAACTTATTTATTTAATTAACTTAATTTTTAGCTCAACATCGATTTGTTTAATTCATATAACAAGTTTTTGAGTTAAATAACGGATCAAATTTATATAGTTCATTATTAGTCTTAATTAGGCCACCATTATTTGGTTCCCTTCTGTTTTGTTGCCGTTGAAGGCTACATTATCTGCTTATATCTTACTTGATATCCATTTTCATACAATAATGATTACTAAATTATGAAGAAATTGGTAACAACACATAAATTTCTACATAGGGAATGCATACATATAAAAATGATGTGAATATAGAAGAAACATGATAGATTCATTTTTGAAAATGAATAATAGAAAGTTCAACATAATCTGGCATATATAGTTCTCCCATTAAAACACTAACAAGGTTTATAATGACATAATAAATGTAAAAGCCATTTAAAGTACTTTAAACCACAAAAAGCAAAGCTTATATATGCTAAGATAAGATAAGTCTAGTATATATATATATATATATATATATATATATATATCATCTAAACTTTAAGAGATCAATACATTAATCTCTTCAGCAGCTTCTTTGTAAACATCCTCCATTGAAGTTGTATTTGGAAACTGATGCGAGGGAACCATATTTTTCTGCAAGAACAACCCAATATATTTAGTTGAACAAAATCACATTAACATCACCACCATTTATGTATTATTTAAGTTATATATATCATTCTTCATTGTTATTTCATTTTCTCTTTTAAAATATAGCTTAAGAAGGAGAATAATAAAATATTCATGCATGAGAAAACACATTATAATAGTTTTGGAATTTCCATTTTTTGTTAATATCACTCTTAAAATTTGCTACATAAAATGTAATTAATTAGGCTTAGGCTTCATCATGTGAGTAATTATGGAGGAACCCTTATTAAGTATAAATTTTAATGAACATATTTACTATATATGCAAATCTAATATAATGGAAAATATTAATATTGGGAAATTGAATAACTCAGAAGAAAAATTGTACTAACTAAATAAAACCTACAAAGAAGGACTCAAACTGAAGATCAAAATTTACCTGAGCTAGAATCATCAATCCATGTTTATCATCTTTGCTCCAAATTTTAGCACATTTGACTTCAATCTTGAACTTCTCAAGCACAAAAGCAATAGTAGTCAAAAGGTTTAGCTTCTTACTAGTGTAAATAAAGAACTTTGCTTCATTCTCATAAATATTCAATACTACATTTGGAGAACTAAATGCTTGAAATTTCACAGGTTGATGAGGGATTGAAGCTAAGGTTGAATTTGAAGGATTTCCCATTACCATTTCAGATGATTCACACATGAATCTGTTAATAGAATGAAGCCTTTCTTGTTTTTGTTTTTCAAGTTTTTGCACTGTTTGCTCTAGACTTTTGATGTAGTTTATTGCTTCACTGGCAATGTTTATTCGGTTCACCTACATAATATCAAATTAAATGAAAGTGTCATACAAAAAGTGTCATAATATCACTTGCAAGGTTTGTAATATCGTGAATTTTCTGTGTATGTTTTATCCATTTTTAATCAATATTTTTGGAATAATTTTCGGGACGTTATATAAGTGAGATCAAGACATTTGGTAACTCTATCAAAATATGACATTATAAATTTGATCTTTTTTCCAATAAATTTTTGTTGTTGAGCAAAGAGATCGATAACATTAAGAGAGCATAATGGGTGCTAACCCGTTACAAATACAAGAACAAAGATAAAATACACAGCCTAAGACCAATACACCAACTATCAAAACTATACTGATTAGAGATTACTCTCGCAAAGAACTACAATCAAGATCTAACTTTTATTGCATTCATGATAGCAATAAAGCTACATTCCTTCTCTCCAAAGACTATCTCATTTCTTATCAATCAAATAGACCAAATCACAGTAAATCAAAGCATAATCCAAAGCTTAGACCCTTTCCCAACGAAACACAAGGACAGATAATTCAGAAACATAGATACACGATTATCGACAAAGATTTTAGGATTACTTAACCAGTTAAAAAAACCAATCCAATAATCTATAACCAATACTTCACATTTCCATTCAATATAAATTGATGGTCAATCACATGTGAAATTAATCTAGATTTCATGTAAGAAAATATTTAAATTAAGTTTTAGGAATGAGATCTATGTTGTACAATAAGGATCAAGAGAAAGCAACTCTTAAAAAATATAATAATATTTTGGTTACCCTAGCTACCATGAAATTGCATTGTAGTACTTTAAACCTAGAAGATGAATAAGAATTTACCTTAGAAGGAAGCTGAGGAATCAAACCATGAAGAGTTGAAAACAAGTTTCTTGTCTTTTGTCTCTTTTCTCTCTTAACACGTTTACGTATTTCATGACCTGACTCACATAACTTCTCTTCCTTCTCTTCCTTCTCAAGAGTTTTTCCTATGTATCCTCCTCCTTCATTCTCAGTGCTTTCTTTTGAGTTATTATTAGAATTTGAGAAACTTAATTGATGGGTTTCACAAGAAAACCTTATCTCATGTTGCTCTTGATCTTCCATGGTGATGTAGTAGTAGAGATAAAGAGAGGAAGAAAAAAGTCTTAACAATAATGGGTTGGCGAAAAATACGTTGATTTAAAAGGTGGCAAAAAGTTAAGTTGAAACTACAAGACAAAAAGTTAGAAAATGAAAACGATGAAGATCAAGAGCAAAAACACGTTATTTTGCATCATCCCAATAACAAAAGATAGCCTAATAATCGTGCCCCATCAATATGGTGGTCCCCTTCCTCTATGAAGTGTATCATCGTACTTTAATAAAGAATTAATTTCTTTTAAAGTGTGTGGTTGTCTCTACCAACAAATGTAATTCCGGAAAATTGAACTCTTGACATTTTGATTGTTTTGGGATTTAGCAGAGTCTTACATCACTTAAACAATATATTGTTGGGCTAGGATTTGTTAGATTGAACTTTCATTTTTAAAAACTCCAATCAAATATGTTTAAAAGAAAAGAGTGAATCATATTCATATAATATAATATTCAAAATGGAGCTTACCTATTTCATTTGGTGTCCTAATCCAATTAGAAAATGACACTTAATTTAAAAATTATAAAAAAACATAAACTAACATATAGGAGATAACATATATCATACTTTGTCTTAAATAGGTTGAGCCCATAACATATATGAGTATCTGACCTGTTGTTGGAAATGAAAGACCTTCTTTCACGGGCTAAATTATTTTTCCATTGGTTAAGTGGAAGAAACATATAAGTGAGTTTTAACACATCTTGACCCAAATCTTAAAGATATTAGTATATGAGTTCATCGACTTCTATACTCTTTAAATGCTTCACTTCTATACAACGTGAGACTTCTTCTTTACACTTAGAGTATCCAACATCTCCTCATCGAGTGTGAGTTACTCCCCCTCTAGTGTTGGATACACCAAAACCCAGTTCTTTAACTACTTCTATCGTTGTTGTCATAAATGGAACATATCGTTAGACCTCTGATCTCGTCAAAAAACACTTTCAACACAAGGATCTCACATGTATCTATGAACCATTTGTCGCTTCAATACTCGGTTTAGTTTTTAAATCATCATATTTGATACTAGCTCGTTGTTAGGAACGTGATCATTTAGGGTGTTACATTTTACTAACCAAGAAAAATTTAAAATAGGTCACATATCTATATGTAAATAACAATTGTGTCATATTCTCAACATAGCGTGTTTTATGTGAAGAGTTGAATGTATCAATCAACCACTTGTTTTTCTCTTACTCAAAGTCTTATAATGTTTAGTAAAAATTATATTCTCCATTTGGTCTTATACTATATTACATGATGACATGGTATGGATGGAAAAAAAGAATAAGCACCGATAGATGTTCATTTATGTTCTAACTATTTGGACTATGTGACATATTAGAAACTATGTCATTTTCACATAGATGAAGTATTGTAATTAATTTATTTGAATTCTTGGAGTGTTCTAAAAAGATGTTAAAAAGATTTTATTTTCTCGCATGTTGAGTGAGTATTACGTCCATCAAATTGTCTTCACTTTTTCTCCTAATCTTCTTTCTTATCATAAAGAAGCTTCCGAAAACACATAAGTTAACACATAAGGTAGATATATATATATAAAGATGATGACAATACAAAAATAAAAGGTAACATCATAGATTCATTACTGAAGCAGAATAATAAACAATTCTACATAATTAGACATAATATTGTTCTTCCATGAAATCATAAACAAGGTTTATAATGCCATACTGAAATGTAAAAACCATTGACACTAGTTCAAAACACAAACATATGCTTATATATGCTTCATGTCAGAAGCATTCAAGTCTTGGCCATAAAAGTTTCTTAATTTCTGTCATAAACACAAGAAGAAGATAAGTTTAGTATCATCAACACTTTAGGAGATCAATCGCTTAATTTCTTCAGTAGCTTGCTTGTAAATTTGCTCCACCAAAGTTGCTTCAGGAAACTGATGTGAAGAAACTACATTTGTCTACAAGAACAACACAAATATAAGTTTAGTCAGAAAAAAACCAAATTAATATCGAGACTGTATATCTATGTTTTAAGTTATTTTAACATACTAACAATTGCCGATAAAAAAAAGTGAAAACATTTTTCATATAAAAATAAATTTGGGCCTTACAACCTATCATTGATGGATATTATTAAAAGTTAGTTATTAGTCATGTGATAGTCATATGCATGTATTTCTTTGATATTGATCATTCAAGTAAGATCCAATAATCCATATTAATTGTTCTCATTTATCACAATAGCGCATTGTTCTCACTACCTCCCTATATTGATATCTAGCTACTAGTAATCAACATTAATTGTGAGGATAAAAAAATGGGTTCATTCTATAGATGAAAAGATCCTTAATTAACTATAAACTATTTATGAACGCATAATATTACTATGCCAAGCTACTATGGTTGCAAATATAATGACTTTGAACAAAATAAAACCAAAAAATGATGAATCAATCTGAATATGAAATGTTACCTGAGCTAGAATCATGCATCCTTTTCCATTATCATTGCACCAAATGTTTGCTGCTATGACCTCAATGTTATGCTTGTCCAGGACAAAAGCAATGGTAGTCAAGAGTTCTAGATTCTTAGTTGTGTAAATACACAATTGTGCTTTATTTCCACAAATGTTCAAGACCACATTTGGAGAACACCATGTTTGAAAAGCAACCAGATGTTGTGGGATTAAGGTAGATGTCGAATCTTTCGGATTCGATGACATTGCACATACCAAGTTGTTGCAAGATCCATTATTGCCTATGCATGTCTCATCCCTTGAGTTGATCATAGATGATTCATACTTAAATGGGTCATTAGTTTGGAGCCTTTCTTGTTTTTGTTTTTCAAGCATTTCCAAAGTTTGCTCTAGACTTTTGATGTAGTTCATTGCTTCACTAACAATGGTTATTTGGTCAACCTACACAATATCAAATTAAATCCAACCATCATTGGAAACAAATCTATAATTGGATAGAAATAATTTATAGTCATTATAAAGATTCTTAGTATTTAAAAGAAGTGTTTAATTTAATTTATTTTTTCAAAATATTAATTGAAATTTCTTGTTGAAACTTATTGTGCTTTATTTTTTCAATTAATAGAGTTGAAAATCATGAACTTTTACTTATAACGTTCCCACACATTCCATTTATTTGAACTTTCTTTAGGTATAAAAAATGGTATGTTTTTTAAGATACTTCCAATTCCAGCTAGGAATGATAATAAGATTTATCTGTTTCTATAAATTTGTTTCTTCCAAAATAAGCTGTTGCAATCTAAACATAGAATAGATGGTTTATAATTAAAAAATGGAATAAAAAACATGTAATATATTACATCAACATCTTTAAAAATATTTTTTATTTTTACAAATCAATCGTGTTTTTACTAGAGGTTTTGTTTAGTCTTAATTGATTTTATTGTACAAACAAGTGTTTTAAGTTAGTACACAACTAAATTTAATCCAATCTAGATTCAATTTTGCATACCATTAAATTATCCTAAGGTACATAAATTTAAATTTAAATTCATCCAGGGCAATAGATATAAAAATGATTGTACATAAATTTAAATTTAAATGATTCTTAATATTAGAAAGATATAGACTTCAATGGAAAATATCTAAATTAATTTGAAGGAATGAGATCCATGTCATAAAACTATTAAGAGATGAAAATCTTCATAAAAAATTTAATTTATTATGAACTTTTAATTTAAAGTTTTAAACCTAGAAGATGAATATATAAGAATTTACCTTAGAAGGAAGTTTTGGAATCAAAGCACGAAGAGTTGAATACATGTTCCTCATCTTTTTCCTTCTTTCTCTCTCAATTCTTAAATGCATTTCACTATAAGTTTCATGAGATTTTCTCACATTCTCTTCACCAACACTAATCTTATTCTCACTACTTCCACTATAAACTTCATGCATTGGCTTCTTTTTCACAAAACCCTCTCTTTCATATCCTTCTTCACCCTTCCTTAGTGGTTTCATCTTTAACTTTTTGTTGCTCTTATCTGAGTTATCAGAATTAGAGAAACCTAAGTTATGGTTTTCCAACAAAAACCCTTTCTCATGTTGGCTATGATCTTCCATAGAGATTTTGATATTAGAGGCTAGAGATAAATTAAAGAGAGTAATAAGAAGAAGAACTCTTTATATAGTAAAAGGATCAAGAAAGTTACATTTATTTAATGATGGTAAAGTTAAGTTGAAGCTTTAATTAAAGATAAAAAATTAGAAGATTAGCCATAAACAACTCAAAATACAATCATTACAAAATCACGTTACTTTCACATTCTAATAACAATATGTAACCTAATAATCGTGTATAGTGATATAGGGAATACGTTTCTCTCATGTAAGGGTCCCACCAATATAGTTTAAAACACTTTCCTTAAAAAAAAGTAGAAAAAAGTGTCGGAGGTGATAATACTGTCATTTTATTATTTATCATTTATATTTTATCAACATTGACTCATTAAAAAATAATATAAATGAATTGTGAATGATGTATTGGCTATGTATAAATCTTCTCTATACTAATTGTATATATATTAAACTCTTAAAAAAATTGTGACAAAGATGTTTAAAATAAACAAATTAATTTGATTGTTAATTTGTTACATATAACATAATATCAAATTATAGCTATTATTATAATTTTCTTGATTAATTGTTTTATATGCAAATTTCCTTGATACAAAATTTATATGGCAATTTAGAAATGTTTTCTTTGCTAGGTAGGGACAAAGATAGAATGAAAAATTAGAATTTAATCCGTGTTTTTATTGTTTGTGGGAGAGTTTGGGACCATTTATATAAATTCTTTAGAATGTGACCAAATATAAATTCTTTCCACCGCATAAAAAGCTTAATATTTGATTAAAAGCCTTTGCAGTTTGTAACTTTTTTAATGTGGGCAAACATTCATTTAGCTATTTGAAAAGAAAAGAAGAAAAAGAGTATCATATACTATTTACTTTAGGTATGATTATGGGGAAATATAGAGTCTCATAGCTTTGTGTCATTTTATATGTAGTGTGATTGGTTAGAAAAATATTTGATAATTACAATTCTAATTTAAATAACTTTTTCGACTAATCGAATTTGATGGTACATTGAATGGTACATAAAAAGTGAGACAACAGATGTGTATGAGAGTTCAACTTCATAGAAGCAATTAAAATAAGTCATTAAGTTGAAGCTTCAAAGGAACTTGGTTTGATGTTTGTAACAAGGGCCCATTTATTGCATGGACAAAAAAGGTCACAATGACATGGGCCTAAATGGGTAGTGATAATGGCCCAAATATATTTCCACGTGAACTCTTTGGGCTTGGGCCTTGACGTGGTTTCAATTTGTGCAAGAGAAAATAACATTATTACAAAAAAGAGGGATTATTCATGAAATGTTCATGTGAATTGTTAATTTTATTAACCTGTTCAGTACCTCCTTTCATATTTTGAACTTGTCATATGAAGAATTTTTTTTTTATGTATAGGAGGTAAAATCATAAATGACATTCTTGCAATTAAGTGAAATTTGAGCACCCCTTCAAAATATATAGTATAAACCCTTATACACTAACAATGTATGAGTTTAATATATTGTTATTATTCACCATCTATGTTTAATCATCATCGACTTCCAAAAAAAGGTAATACAAATGAATAGTAGATAATATATCGATTGCGTATAAATCTTTACACTGATAGTGCGTATATATTATACTCTGCTCTTCTAGAGAAAAATCATTTGGCCCTAAATACAAGTGCTGTAAATGCAATTCAAATTTTACACCAATTGTATTTAGTTAAGACTCAATATTCAAAAAGGTTGGTTGGACTCGAGTTGAGTATGATCACATAGATCATTATGTAGGAAAAAGTCTAGCAAGATATATGATAATAAAATGATGTGTAACAAAAAACAAAATGATAAAATGAACATGACATAAAGTAAATCCAATAATAAGATATTATAGGTTGTTATAAGTTATACTTTCTATGTGTGTAAGCATTTATGTTTGTTCATAGTTTTATCTCCTTCCAAAAGAGCCAAACATTGCTTGATTACAAAGTAAAGTTATATTAAAAATACTTATAATTGAAACTAATCTACTCCCTATCACAATTCGCATGTCGTCTTTTATATCTCACTCTATGTCACCGTCTAATTAAAAGATGTCACTTAATTTTAAAAAGAAAATTATAAAAAACATAAACAAATTTTTTTATATTACTTGTCGGAATTTGATTGACTAGAGATATGCATACATGATTTTTTATTTTTTTTTTGCAACATGAGATCTCTTTTCTTAATTAACAAGTAGGTTTTCAATTGCTCTATGAAAATCAATCCACGTTGGAGAGGATTTAAGATGGGGAAAACTTAAAAAAGCCAAGTTGACAGAAAGAGCATATGAGTTAAAAATAATGAAGAAAAAAACTGAAGGCAAATGATTATGATAATCAATGCAAAAATTCCCTAATTCTTTCTTAATCAAAAGCTATTTCCTTGCCCTGTTCCTTTTGCTTTTTCACTAAAGCATTCGATATAATAATTAATTAAAAATCTCAAGCATCACTTTAATTCAATAAATGGAGTGTTCTAATTGGTCAACAACTAGGCAATGTTTGCGGTGCAAAGTACTTCAACACTAATTTTTTCTATATAATAATAGTTAGGGCAAGCTTCTTTGCCTTTTTTATTTGTTTGGTTTCTTTTCTATCCAAAACTAAAGATCACAAAAGAGTCATTATTTCTTGCTTGTGTTTGAGATTTTGTCTCAAAGTATTATAAATTGTATTTAACAATCACAATTAGAGACAAAATATTATTATTTCAGGAGTTTATCTAATAAAATCGTGATTATAATTGCGATCACATGAATAATAATTTTTCGTAATTTTCGAAGTTACGATAAACACAATATAACCACAACCTCATCCCTAATTTAAAAGATTGTTTGAGTGTTTGTGGGGACAAAAGAAGCTTCTGTGCTTTACTTTATTAGAGGTATTGGGAATTCTTTAATATACTAAAAGTTGAATGAGATAGTAAATAAACATAGCACAAAGTGCTTGAATTGAACTCCTAATGATTTACATGTGCATGAAAAAACGTGCATGCTTGACTACACGACATCCTTACGTTAATTTAGAAAGAAAACATTGTCAGTCATATAACATTTGTTTTCTGAATCAAGATGAACATAAATGCTTTAAAATAGTAATAATATAAATAGAATAAAATTAAAAACAAAAAATTTAGATGAAAGTGCATTTGCTGATGCATCATCTTTCAGCTTTAAATGTTAAGACTCTAAACTCTGCACTAAAAACCTAGTATTGTTTTATAAAACCTAGGATTGTATTAAATCTGTTTCATTTAAAAGTTTAAGAAATTATTAATTATTATTTTTCAGTTTTACACCGTATTATTAAACTCAGACTGGAAATGATTTGGTTAGGATACTAGGTCAATGAATCATTGGTCCAACCAATGAGTTAATGGTTGGACCGGTTAACTCGGTTTACATTAATTTAAAAAAAAATCATAATATTATATAACAATATTTAATAATTGTATACTCAAAATTTAAAAAACATTAGCATACATAATTAAACAACCAACAAAGAAGAGTTTACTACTATAAACTCACATAAGTTGAAAATATCATCAAACAACATATGAACTATGCTTTAACTGCAACAAAAATATATAATAAGCTTAAAATTTAATTAAATAATGAAGATTATGTTATAAGGTAAGCTAACAAATGACAACCTAACCGAGTCAAAGAACCACTAGTTTTAGGCTTACACTAACCGAATCAACCCGATTTGAAGCAAAACTAGTTAGATGAGAGACTCAAATCAATTAGATATCCGATTCACGGTTGAACAAGTCGGACCGATCGGTTTATGCCGAGTTTTATAACACTGGTTTTACACTTAATAAATACTCTCTTGGTTTAAGTAATTAGTGGAAAGTGATTAATTAGTATAAAAAGATAAAAAGCCATATTAGGAAAATGATACAATAAATGTAATCTAAATTTAAAAAATCCAAAGGTGGTACATTTGATGATGCATGATCTTTGAGCTAGGTTTAAATGTGAAGACTCATAACTTTGTAGACATAAAGATAGAAGCTTCCTCGATATTTGCACGCATGGAAGTGCGTTGTATTCTTCCTACCCTTTAGGCTTTATTACCTTTTCCTCTTTCCCTCTCTAACTCTGAGTACTACACTAATGGAATAATAATAAGTGAGCTTTCTCTACAACTTGTTATGCTTAAAATTTCTCTGCAACCAATAAAGGTTATGGTGCCACCCTTTTTTTATATCCCTTGGGAAAGAGAAGCTTCATGCTCATGGATCTAATCTCACATTGCAAACATCAGAAAAAGAGAAATGGAGAAGGCTTCTGCATGTGATGTGTGCTTATATATATATATATA
>NC_032027.1:484174-663587 GCF_001865875.1 Lupinus angustifolius
TATGTATGTATGTATAGATAATAATACTTATGTTAAAGTAAATATTAAGAAGCTAGAGTAGAGGGAAGATCTAGTTATAGGGTTTTGATAAATAAATATATAAAGAAAATGTACCAAAAGATTACTACATATTATCTAAAGCAGTAACATGAACAAAAGGGTTGTCCCAGATCCCTACTTTGTTTATTTTCTTTTTCTTTTGGTTAACATCTCACATCAACTTACATTTCCTACCTATAGCTTGAACTACATTGAACTGACCTAGTAAAATTTACATGTTAAATGCACACTGGTGGAGGCTAATTTCTTAAAAGGCAACTCCACTGAGTCTTAAATAATGGATCAAGATCATCTCTAGTATTGGATGGAGATTACGATAGGGGACAAAAAATCTTTAACGACTATGATTTTAAGTTATTTTTCAATAAAAAAATTATATTTTTTCCCATAGTCTAAATAATGGACTCTCTAATAATCTATCTCTCTTTAATTGTGGCCACAAATCAGAATTTTAAAGTCTCTTACACAATTATATTTATTGTGATTGTGAAGATAATCAAATCACAACATTGCAACCTTAACTATAATTGCAGAATACAATTTAAAACGGAAATATAAATAAGGTAGTAAAGTAAGAAATTTCATAAGACAAAAAAAGTAGAAATTTCCAGGTGAAATCTTGTGCTAGAAGATGTACCTTGTTGTCCTAATCATGTTATTCTTAAGGAATATAGAGAAGTAAAGAAGAGGAAAGATAGTGAAAGAGAGATACCCTATGTCGGCTTCAACTAATCTCTTAAGAACTTGAAGAGAAAGGATCATTTGCCACTGTACACTTGAAAATGACTTAACATTTTAAAGTTCATTATTCTCTCTTTTAACTTTTCTTCCTTCACTGCTCTATCTTTCTATATTCCATCAACCATGTTTCATAACAATTACAATATAAATCATATTTGGGAATTGGGTTTATATTTTCCCGAGAGATTTGTCTTCAATCATTGGGTAACTAACTTGTTCCAACTAACTTCAAACGATTAATACCTAACTCTATTAAAGGTTAATTCATCACTTGATTATTTATAGAAAAGTGGCCTCGAAAACTTAAATGAGTCAAACAGAAATTAATGTCAAGGTAAACAAATAATTTATCAATATCAACAGTATCATCTTAATTATAATGTTACTTATGTAATTCTTTACCAAAAATGTTACTCATATAATTACATTTAAATTTTCTTCTTGTTGTTATATAAATAAATAATTACTATTTTTTAAACAAATGATTGACTCCGGTAGTAGTATTTGCTTCTCTTAAACATGTTTTAGGGAGGTTGGGCTCCTCTCGATTATTAGACCCAAATTATTATGACATGTGGTACATGAAAAAGTTGAAGGGTTTAGATATTTCAATACTGAAGAAGCCAATATAGGAGAAGAGTTCACATCGTTTTAGGGTTGGAGTTTTGCATATAAAAAATGGTCGGAAAAATGTTTTTTGCTAAACAAGAATTATCGTCATAGATCCAAAAAAGTGTTTATTAAAATTGTTCATCATTAATCAATCATAATTTTATAAAATAAAAATTTATAATTAATTACATATCAGTATTAAATAAAAAAAAATTAGAGTGTAAATTAACAACATATCCTATGACATGATCTATGTGCCAGAGTTTTGGCTGCTGCCATAACTGGATGCTACCCATTAATGGAACTTTTCAATTTTATGGATATTAATGTACCAAGTAAATCTCCTCCAAAAAATATATTCTATGCAGAAGCTGCTTATAAGTGACGCAGAGAATGTTTCATATATGATGTCAGGGTAAAAAAAAAACAAGTGGGGGTCCAAGAAAAAGATAGAAAGAAAGAAAACCATGAATGTGATAAAAAGAAGAAAAGTTTGTTTCCTTAGAATTTTTCTCATAGACCAAGATGAATACATGCAAACAAGTTTTCATAAGAAAATCAATTAATGAATTGCTAACAAGATTCAATGTAAAAACAAAATATTAAAAGTATGAAACAATGTTAATTAAAACCAAGTGAGAAAGTTTAGTTACTCACATTCAAGCACAAGTATATGTGCTTTAATTATACTAGTTAGAATAAGATTTTATGTTTGCCATGCAAAGGCATTATATGACATAACATTACTTGAGGAGGAACCAATTCAAAACCCTAGATATGGAGTTTATGATGAAGTCAATTACATAAAACATAAGCAAATGATCTAAAACTAAAACTCTGACTCACCCAAATGGTGAGCTTCTACCTTGTGCCATGGAGCCAGTGCTGATCATAGGACTCATTCTTTCTGCTTGAAGAGTTGTCCTTCTTGGTGATGGCCTATCAAGCTTCATAGATGCATCAAATTTCTTCTCATCCCCATAAAGTGAGGGCTTTGTGTCATACATCTCTGATATTTGATCAATCTCAGTGCCTCTATCCATTGATGCTGGTGCAAGTTGAATCTGGCCACCTTTGAAAGGGTCATCTTGAGGGCCAAGGCATGATGAGGCTGTCCCTAAATCTTGAAGCCTAAGATCATCACTCCAAATCAAAGGGCTCTTTCCACTACCACTATAAGGGTTTGGTCTCTTTTTCCCAAGGCACAAGTTTTCATTGATTGACATAAACCCATCAAGGGGTGGCTTCTCCATGTTTGGCTGAAGATCAAGTTGGTCACCTCCAAAAATGTCAAGATCTTGGAAAGAAGAGAAATTAAGAGGAGAACCAAATTCTTTCATGATTCCCATGTCATGGATTCCTTGATGAGGTACCATACCCTTCATGTTAGTGGCAGCAGATGCCATGTTTTCACCTGCAAGTGTTTGATAAGCCTTCTCCAATATGCTTTGCATGTATTTCCCTTGAGCCTCAATCCTTAGCTGAAGGTGTTTTTGAACCTGCCACACATGCACCTCAGTTCATCTAGAACATGACCATGGCATAGATTTAGAAGATTTTAAATTGAAATTTGCATGAGGCACAATAATTATTTGTTCATGCAAGAGTATAGGGGTTGTTACTTACCTCAAGTTGTTCATGCAATCTTCTCTGCACCTCTATTTGCATCCTAATGGCATCAACCATGTGTGAGTTACTGTTTTATACAAGAAAACCCGAATTTCCCAAACCCCAAAGACAATCAAAAGTGAAACTTAGGAGAGAAGAAAGAGGAAAATTCTCTTGAAATTGTCGTTTACATGTTTGGTTCAAAAGAAGATGTAAGAAGTGAGAGACATTATATATATATATATGTATGTATGTATAGATAATAATACTTATGTTAAAGTAAATATTAAGAAGCTAGAGTAGAGGGAAGATCTAGTTATAGGGTTTTGATAAATAAATATATAAAGAAAATGTACCAAAAGATTACTACATATTATCTAAAGCAGTAACATGAACAAAAGGGTTGTCCCAGATCCCTACTTTGTTTATTTTCTTTTTCTTTTGGTTAACATCTCACATCAACTTACATTTCCTACCTATAGCTTGAACTACATTGAACTGACCTAGTAAAATTTACATGTTAAATGCACACTGGTGGAGGCTAATTTCTTAAAAGGCAACTCCACTGAGTCTTAAATAATGGATCAAGATCATCTCTAGTATTGGATGGAGATTACGATAGGGGACAAAAAATCTTTAACGACTATGATTTTAAGTTATTTTTCAATAAAAAAATTATATTTTTTCCCATAGTCTAAATAATGGACTCTCTAATAATCTATCTCTCTTTAATTGTGGCCACAAATCAGAATTTTAAAGTCTCTTACACAATTATATTTATTGTGATTGTGAAGATAATCAAATCACAACATTGCAACCTTAACTATAATTGCAGAATACAATTTAAAACGGAAATATAAATAAGGTAGTAAAGTAAGAAATTTCATAAGACAAAAAAAGTAGAAATTTCCAGGTGAAATCTTGTGCTAGAAGATGTACCTTGTTGTCCTAATCATGTTATTCTTAAGGAATATAGAGAAGTAAAGAAGAGGAAAGATAGTGAAAGAGAGATACCCTATGTCGGCTTCAACTAATCTCTTAAGAACTTGAAGAGAAAGGATCATTTGCCACTGTACACTTGAAAATGACTTAACATTTTAAAGTTCATTATTCTCTCTTTTAACTTTTCTTCCTTCACTGCTCTATCTTTCTATATTCCATCAACCATGTTTCATAACAATTACAATATAAATCATATTTGGGAATTGGGTTTATATTTTCCCGAGAGATTTGTCTTCAATCATTGGGTAACTAACTTGTTCCAACTAACTTCAAACGATTAATACCTAACTCTATTAAAGGTTAATTCATCACTTGATTATTTATAGAAAAGTGGCCTCGAAAACTTAAATGAGTCAAACAGAAATTAATGTCAAGGTAAACAAATAATTTATCAATATCAACAGTATCATCTTAATTATAATGTTACTTATGTAATTCTTTACCAAAAATGTTACTCATATAATTACATTTAAATTTTCTTCTTGTTGTTATATAAATAAATAATTACTATTTTTTAAACAAATGATTGACTCCGGTAGTAGTATTTGCTTCTCTTAAACATGTTTTAGGGAGGTTGGGCTCCTCTCGATTATTAGACCCAAATTATTATGACATGTGGTACATGAAAAAGTTGAAGGGTTTAGATATTTCAATACTGAAGAAGCCAATATAGGAGAAGAGTTCACATCGTTTTAGGGTTGGAGTTTTGCATATAAAAAATGGTCGGAAAAATGTTTTTTGCTAAACAAGAATTATCGTCATAGATCCAAAAAAGTGTTTATTAAAATTGTTCATCATTAATCAATCATAATTTTATAAAATAAAAATTTATAATTAATTACATATCAGTATTAAATAAAAAAAAATTAGAGTGTAAATTAACAACATATCCTATGACATGATCTATGTGCCAGAGTTTTGGCTGCTGCCATAACTGGATGCTACCCATTAATGGAACTTTTCAATTTTATGGATATTAATGTACCAAGTAAATCTCCTCCAAAAAATATATTCTATGCAGAAGCTGCTTATAAGTGACGCAGAGAATGTTTCATATATGATGTCAGGGTAAAAAAAAAACAAGTGGGGGTCCAAGAAAAAGATAGAAAGAAAGAAAACCATGAATGTGATAAAAAGAAGAAAAGTTTGTTTCCTTAGAATTTTTCTCATAGACCAAGATGAATACATGCAAACAAGTTTTCATAAGAAAATCAATTAATGAATTGCTAACAAGATTCAATGTAAAAACAAAATATTAAAAGTATGAAACAATGTTAATTAAAACCAAGTGAGAAAGTTTAGTTACTCACATTCAAGCACAAGTATATGTGCTTTAATTATACTAGTTAGAATAAGATTTTATGTTTGCCATGCAAAGGCATTATATGACATAACATTACTTGAGGAGGAACCAATTCAAAACCCTAGATATGGAGTTTATGATGAAGTCAATTACATAAAACATAAGCAAATGATCTAAAACTAAAACTCTGACTCACCCAAATGGTGAGCTTCTACCTTGTGCCATGGAGCCAGTGCTGATCATAGGACTCATTCTTTCTGCTTGAAGAGTTGTCCTTCTTGGTGATGGCCTATCAAGCTTCATAGATGCATCAAATTTCTTCTCATCCCCATAAAGTGAGGGCTTTGTGTCATACATCTCTGATATTTGATCAATCTCAGTGCCTCTATCCATTGATGCTGGTGCAAGTTGAATCTGGCCACCTTTGAAAGGGTCATCTTGAGGGCCAAGGCATGATGAGGCTGTCCCTAAATCTTGAAGCCTAAGATCATCACTCCAAATCAAAGGGCTCTTTCCACTACCACTATAAGGGTTTGGTCTCTTTTTCCCAAGGCACAAGTTTTCATTGATTGACATAAACCCATCAAGGGGTGGCTTCTCCATGTTTGGCTGAAGATCAAGTTGGTCACCTCCAAAAATGTCAAGATCTTGGAAAGAAGAGAAATTAAGAGGAGAACCAAATTCTTTCATGATTCCCATGTCATGGATTCCTTGATGAGGTACCATACCCTTCATGTTAGTGGCAGCAGATGCCATGTTTTCACCTGCAAGTGTTTGATAAGCCTTCTCCAATATGCTTTGCATGTATTTCCCTTGAGCCTCAATCCTTAGCTGAAGGTGTTTTTGAACCTGCCACACATGCACCTCAGTTCATCTAGAACATGACCATGGCATAGATTTAGAAGATTTTAAATTGAAATTTGCATGAGGCACAATAATTATTTGTTCATGCAAGAGTATAGGGGTTGTTACTTACCTCAAGTTGTTCATGCAATCTTCTCTGCACCTCTATTTGCATCCTAATGGCATCAACCATGTGTGAGTTACTGTTTTATACAAGAAAACCCGAATTTCCCAAACCCCAAAGACAATCAAAAGTGAAACTTAGGAGAGAAGAAAGAGGAAAATTCTCTTGAAATTGTCGTTTACATGTTTGGTTCAAAAGAAGATGTAAGAAGTGAGAGACATACTCATTCATGTTGCGGCCGATCATGGCAGAAGAGGAAGCAGTATTTCGTTGCAGTTCTAAAGCTGAAGCTGGCAGTGCAAAAAGATATTGTCAATAGAAAAGAACTATCATGAAGTGTAAAGACCATAAAAGTTTAAAGTAAAGAAAAGAAGAAAAAATAAAATTGAGGAACCCTAGAAAGAAGAGTCACCACCTCTCATACCATCCTTAATCGAGTGATCATTGAATTCCTTGTGGGGCTGCTTGCCAAGTCTAAATTTCTATATGAAAAACAAAAAATAAAAGTTAAAGGGAAATTAAAGAAAAATATATCAATCCAACCTGAGAAATCACCAGTGTCACAAAAGTGTTCTAAACAAAAAGCAAAAGAAGCAAAGAATTATATGGTTTGTGTTCAAACCTGAAGGTGGCTCTTGAGATGGTAAAGAGTGAGACCCTTCACACCCATAACCCTCATGATGGTTTTAGGAGTTGCCTCTTCAATTTTTATGAACAATAAGTGAGAAAGATAGAACTAAAAAGATCATTTAGATCAAAGCATAGATATAATCATCTCCAAGGTTTTAAATTGCGGTTGTGATCGCTGAGACTACTAAAACGTTGATGTTGCAAACTCTTACATACTATATATTATATGTAAATCCGGAAAGCGATCGAGTTGTGGACGCAGATTTAAAACCTAGATGATATACATCTTAATATAATAAGGAAAAGACTATATGAATAGGGTGAGAGGGAGAGGGAAAGGGAAAGATTAGTACTATCTGGGCCTCCAAGCTGAGTAACAGCATCAACAAAGCGTTCATGGAGTTCAACAGTCCAACGTAGGCGAGGTTTTGGGTCAGTTGTAAGGACAAGACCCGAGTCCCCTTGAACACACATGGGTCTGTCATGAGAATTCATAGTAGAGGGCTTCTTAGGAGGGAACATTCTTTCCATCTCTTAGAGGAATACTGAAGAGATTCAAGAACAAATGCGATGCAAAATAGGGGAAGAATAGGGTGCGTTTTGATGAAGAGAGAACAAGTGATGAATGGCTTTGGTTACTTCCTCAAGTATAAAGCATATGTGAAGAGAGTTAAGCTTACTTAAAAGAATGTGTATTATAATATTTAGGTTTATTTTAAAATTATAAAGCTACCATATTCGAACATGCATGCCCTCCTTTGTTAAAAGATGCCTCACTAGGTGTTGTCAAATTGCACAAAGCATTAGTTGATGAGAGTTCATAGTGATTTCTATGAAGAGGGAATAAGTATCTTCTTCGATAACAAAAATATTATTTCATTGTAATTAAAATGATAAATTAATGTGTTATAGTAAGTTATGTTTTTCTTTTGTTTTTGAAGCACTTGTATCTCAATTAGAGAGTATTCTTACTTCAATTAAGATATGATATCAAATTATAATGATGTAGATATTGAGATACAACACAACCATATTATATTGTATCAAATTCCAAAAATGTTTTTTTGTTGGTGAGAATGAAGAGCTTAAAGAACGAAAAACATGAATTTGTGAGTTTGAATTTCACCAAAAAAAAGTTATAAAATGATTTGATGGTGTAAATGAGGTTAAAGGTTCAAGTCTCATCTACAACAAAAAATACTAACATACTAATATTTGTCAGTAAAAAACATTTTTTTATTATAAAAATTTTCACACTACAATATCCACAATCCACAACACCCCAAATCACAATGTAATGGTGATCACAACCATTAAAACATTGCTCACTCCCTTTTTCTCTCTCTCATCAACATTTCTCCATTATAATATTGAGAAGGTATAGTTAATTACATTCCAAGTAGAGAGATGCCTTTCTCTTTTATATAAAAAAATAATATAATGAGTATATAGTTTTTTGGGGGCATCATGAGTAGACCCTCATGCAATGGTGATGAATTATCATCATGGGGCATTGATTAACAATATATGCTCCACAAAATTTAGTACCCTTGTAATAAATATATGATTATTGAATCATTATGTACATAATCTTATATTTGTCTGTTTATGTATGCATGGGGCACTTCGTGGTACGACACCCTTTTTAGCATAATTATTAGTACGAACCCATAAAATGGCTATCACCTACAATGGTAATAATGAAAAGTATTGCTTTATGTCATTACCATGGAAAAGTTTCAATCATATATTTGACTGAATTTGTGTTTAATTTAGGATTGTTCTAAATATTGAGCACAATAGCGTAGTATAAGATTCCTTGGCTGAGTTATGTGAGTAACAACTCATTATGTATAATTAACTTTATATATTTGGTAATTAATTAACACATGAAGCACTAACACCACATAGTATTTACTTCAATCACTACTTGGTTAATATTTCTTGCTTGATGATTGATACAATTAACAAACAATTATCCTATTTATACTAATGCATTATCGGCAAAATAATTAAACTAATAAGTTGCTCTAGATACTCCTCTTAATAAGCACATATATCATGTAAATATTTACATGCAACACCTAGTAACATATATGTCATTTGCTTACTATTTGGTGGCATAAGCTAGAATAATTTTAAACTAAGATGATAATTCATATTCTAATATTTCACCCCAATTATTTTTTCAGTTGTGCTTTTTGTTTTCTTCAAGTACTATATCAACATATTTCAGATTTGGCTTCCGAATTCTTGTATACCTCGGAATTTGGCTTCCATGATTGTGGTTAAAATTTCTTTTAATTTCCTCCAAATCTTTCATCTATTTAGGTCTATCTTTTTATGAAGATTTGATATTGATTCTTGTTCGTCAAGGGTTTTTCCCTTTATTTGGTGAACTTGTGATGGTTTTATCATATGGTAGTTTAGCTTAAACCTCTTCTTTTTGTGATGACCGGTTACACTTTCTTAACTATTAGTTGCTCTTCTATTTGTTTTTTCTATATTTTCTTTTGCATCCTTCATATTTGGCGAGATTATCACTTGTGGATAACACAATGACGATTCTTCATCGAAAACCACATTCCGAGAAATGTAGCAGCACCCTATTGTTGGATCGCAACACCTCCATCGTTTTACCTCATTGTATAGCCCACAAATTAAATATATAATGTGTTATTTTCTTATCAAACTTGTTGCATAAATGATCAGGAATAAATACATAACATACACATCTAAATATTCAAAAGTGACTTACTACATGCCTCATCTTCCATAAATTTTCAAAAGGTGTGATGGATCTAAGGTTTGCTTGAGGTAACCTATTGATCACATACACTAGGGTCTTCATGTATTATGTCCAAAATCTAGTAGGCATATTTTTAGCATTATGTCCAAAATCTAGTACGCATATTTTTAGCATTATGACCAAAATCTAGTAGGCATATTTCTAGCATGAAGCATAATCTCGTATGTTGCTCTACCTCAAGAAATTGTAGAACTAATATGAGGTATATTCTCCTCCATAGTCAGTATGTAAACATTGGACTTCCCTTCATCTTGTCGCTTATTGAAGTTTTTAAACTTCTGCAAAGCTTTTGATTTTTCTAACAAATCGAGCGAGATGCATCTAGAATAATTATCAATGAATGTAATCATATAACAATGCCCACTTACCATAGATGCCTTATTAGTCCAGATACATCTGAGTCAACTAACTAGAGCAACATCTTTGACTAGAAATTTAAATCTTCAGAGGGAAGTTGATGTGCCTTGCCATACTAGCAACCAGTGCACACAACTTCATCTCGTACTTCAAGTTGAGAAATACCTTTTAATAATGATTTTTCACCATCACCTTGAGCTTCTCATAATTCACTTGTCCTACAGGTCGTGTCGAAATTAGTAGTTTCATTCTTCCTCTTATTGGGTATGTATGTAATTTCTATCAACTCAAGTCATTATCCTTTCAGTTTCCTAATCAATTTTTTTTAAAATAATAATCTGAGTAGCTATAAACCATGTACAATTGAAGAGTTGTAAACCAAATACAAAATAGAAGTTGCATGCTAAGCATTTTAGTTAATAAGGAACATATCCACAAACTTTAATTAAGAAATAATAGGACAACTTAGAATTTAATACTTGCATTTAATTGTGCCATCCTTATCCAATTGACACAAATTTCCGATAAAAGAAACACGTACAAACAAAATATGTCAATATTCTAAAAGAAGACCTGGAAGTGATAATGATTATGAATTTGTATGCTTGTTCTTTTACATAAGCGTGCATGGCCTTTTTTGATAGAATATAACTTTTACATTCTCCAATTCCACACAAAAAAGATCAAACTTCAAATTTTCATTTTAAGAATTAGGGCAAATTTGCTATGAACTTGGTGATTCTTTCAAAGTGTGTAACATTTAAGAAACAAAAAATTAGGATCGATTATTTACAGTGGTATAGTATAGTACATAAAATTTCTAAATTGATAAAGAAACGATCACAAAAAATATGACGCTCTACAAATTCTTTAGAAGTCAAAATTTTATTAAAGAAAGTATTAGGGGGTGTTTCAACCCAAAAACAATTATATAGCAGTTTTAGAATATGTGATAAAAGGAGAAATTATTGGAATATGTGGGATGAATGCTCCCATATATATATATCCAAATCATTAATGATAAATTAATTAGTTAAAGTTAAATTTGTTGGAAACAGTTTATCTAAGACCTTACACTATTTTCTCTATGTCGAGAGAAATTAATTAGGATTATGAGATTGTTGTGTTGGATGATTGAACAATATAAGATTAAGAATAGATGTATTAGAAAGAATGTAGGGTAACTTTTATTGTATCAAAGATGGTATGCCATAATAAAATCAATATTTTTGTTGATAAAAAATGAAAGTAGATAAAATAGAGGTTACTCCAATTTTTAAAAGTAGATATTGGAGGCCAAAAAAAACTATATGTGATGAGACAATATGGAGAATAAAACTTTTTTTATCAGCAAATAAGATTTATTAAGATAGAAATAAAGAAAATTAGGAGAATAAATGATATTCTTATCCACTAAATCTCTTCGATTAATAATGAAGAAAACAGTTTGAAGGATTCCTCATCCAAACTAGTAGAGAATAAGAGAAGAAAAGAAAAACGGACATTGAGAAGATTCCAAACACGTAGTAATAGAAGCTCCAACATCTCATCTAGTTAAAACGGCAAATTCACAAAAATAGCTTTGTTCTTAATATGCTAAAGAGTTCAAATTGTGACAAACCAAAGAACCTTCCACACGTATTTTTTCTTGTTGTCCGTCCAAAATGAAGATTCATAAATTGAGAAATGGATCATTACTTCATAATGAATAATAGATGTTGTTATAGATAGAAATCAATTGTTGAGAAAATGTAACCATCTTTTTATATTCTTCCATATCCAAACATATATGAACGTCCAATTTCTTTTTTTTTCTTCATGCTTTATATAACTACATAAACGTTTTTGAAACCAAATGGAGTTCAAATTTTGAGAATATCTAGAGGTCTCACTCGAGATGAGAGTTCATATATCTTTTTCAAAACAAAGAGAAGAATGAAGTCAAAATTTAACAACCATAATATGTTGTTGCCACGATGAGAAAGCACAAAAAACAACATAATATGGAACCTAACTTTAGGGTATGTGGTTGGTATAGTTGAGGATGTAAACATCAATGCATAAGGATATTACTATGTGGAGCCTTTGATTACTATTGGGGGGACCTTCTATTTTTGTAAAGCATTTAGAACCCATATACCCTTATTCCTTTCGTGAAAATGAAGATTGCCCTTTGTTGCATTCATTTTTTTATTAAGAATTATCTTCATTCTAACACTAAAAACATAATATATAACTCTCCTATGATTTCATTTATGATCCTCTTTTACTCAAAAATCAAGGTAGATGAATAAATCATATAGTCATTTTTTTTTATCAGCAATAAAAATATTATTAATCAAGTGATCAAAAAAATATATTATAAATAAAACACTTAGTTTTTCTAACCTAGCTCAATGTGTGATTTGACCTATAAGTTTATTAAATAATATATTATAAATAAAACACTTAGTTTTATAAGCAATGTACCCAAAAAAAACAGAGTGTTTATAAGTATTTATTGTACTCTTAGGGTATATTTTAAATGGTACAAGGTTTTTGTGGGGAGAGAAGATGAGAACTAAAATCCATCTAGACATATGTATCATCTCCTCTAACGTCGTCGATCGGTTTGGGTTTGGGCCTTTAGGAAATTATTTTTTATTAATAATTTTATTATTTTGTTAAATAATATTAATATTTTTTTTAGACACGCGCTAATCATGTTGAATAGATAATCGTGTTAATATTTTTTTGGATTGTTGGATTAAACTGGTTGTTGGGTTCTCCACTTGTAAATAGAGGTATTCCTCATTCATAAAAATCACACTAGTTGAGATACATTTCTGGAATATCTCAACTTTTTTCTCCACTCTTTACCAATGTATTTTCGGCTCTCTTCTCCCTCTCTTTTTTTGTGGTGTGATATAGGGTGGGTTTTAAATCATATTTTGAGAAATTCGAGAATTAACACTAATAGTCATGTTGTGGATAATTCGAGAAATGGAATTGTTAGCTATATTGAGAATAATTTGAGAATAGATATGGGTAATTCGAGATCGATTCTCAAGTTAGTGTGAGAATACAAAACAGAAAGCGAGACTATTTTATCATAAGGACAATATGGTTGATAATATGTTTGCACATTTTTTAGGCAATGTCACAAAATGTTTTAAAAAACAATCTAATTGTGACTTCATCAATCATTAGTCTTCCGTGTCAGTGATAATTAATTGTTGAAAGCTATTTTCATCGGAAGCTAAGAAGATTTATTTTTTTATGAGGTTTAACCAATTAACATGTACTAGGGTTGATAAATTCCATCCAAGTACACAAAAAAAGCAAGCCATTATTCAAAAGCATGCTATTAGACTAACAAGGAATTGTATGTATATATAAGACCTTCATGAATCCATACGTATTATAGAATGTCAAATGTTAATATAAAAAATATCATTGGTTAACATAAAAATCATGTTATTACATAGCATTAACCCAAAAAAATATAGACAACTTATCCATCATATTCTCCTTTTGTACTAGAAAATTTTCATGTATAAAATTTGTTCTCTCCATTGTAAACTTTTTTATAGTTGTTTAACGTGAATGCACAAATATTACAAAATGATAAATTAATATAAAATATTATTATATATTTTTTATACTATCAAAAATATATTTCACCCTTTTATATATGTAGTCACTGCATACTATATATGATTTCTTTTCTAATGTCTGATTTTACCATTATAATATTCATTTTGTACACTACTAGTGTGCTAGTATCATTGATTTATTCCCAAAAAAAACATAATTTTCACATAATATATCTTTCATCAAACTAATCTTGCTTATCTGTCACAAACTATATCTTTCTTGCAACTAATATTCTCCACGCATTATAAAAAATCTGCTTTTTCTCATCAATAGATCACACAACGTTTTCCAATATTCTGCTTCCTAACAATTTTTTAAAGAAAATGGCACATGCTCTTTAAATTAAAGTTAAGGGAACAAGCTACATTCAAATACAACAAAGTGCAATTTGTTTTATATGTTAATAACAACTATGTAACACTTAAGATAAGACATTTAAAATGCCACATTCAAATAATATTATATTTATGAGAACACCGTTAGGTGTATGTCTTTTTTTTATGTATCTTAAAGACAGAATAACAAAACTAACCAATAGGTTAGAGTATTTATATAAATATGTACCAATAATGGAGAGTTACAAACAATAGACTATATTTTGAGATAATATATATGACTATATTATTTGAAGAACTTATTTAAGTGTCACACCAAACATCAAATCAAATTTCTTGAATATAAAAATACACAAACAAACAAAGTGTTCATTTTAATTGCTTGTTTTCGCTCCTAGGAATAATTTATCTCCTCCTGGGTCTGTAAAAATATAACATACATGCGTACTATTTTTTTTTTATTTTAGAAATATTTTTATAAAAAATAATAAAACACGATACATGTTATGATTTTATTATAGGATGAGATAATTTATCTCCTTACACCAGGAGATACTTTCAGAAGTCTTCAGATCTCATCTCCACTCCAATTTCTCTTGAGCTTTGGTCCTGTGGGTCCATCCTTCCCAGGACCCCATTTCCTTAAATAGTTTAACCATGGTGGCTCAATAATTTCTGACCCCAAATAATCACCAGAAACAATTTCAAAACCCAACCCAAAATCAATCACCATATCACTCTTACTAGCATCATTTCTTACTCCTATTCCTACTTCACTAACCCCTTGTAAAACAAGTCCAATTTTTGGGTACAAAGCATGACCATTCAAAGAAGAATAAGCCACTAGTTTATTACCACTTTGGAACTCAAGCTCAGAAGCATCTACCCATTGACCACTACTATGTTGTGAAAAATATACCTTCTTTAATCCTCCATCAAAATTACTTATCCTTAATGTGACATGTTCCCAATCTCCTATATGATCTCCTATCATCCCAAGTGGAATATTTATTACCACAACTTTTGCTTTTGCAGGCCCATTAAATGGGTAGAAAACCCACATGGCAAGGTCAGTAAATGTTCCACCAAACATGGGCTTTACATGAATATAGGCTTGGGTAGTTTTGAAGTCTCCTTTTTTGACCCTCTCTTTGTTGGTTTTATCAAGTGGTAGGTCCAACCAATATGCACCATCATTGGTTCCACCTTGAGGAAGGTTAGAGCCTCTTGGATCTATGGGTATTGGGTTGGACTTTTCTTCTTTTTTATAAAGCAATGCCCCATTTGTGAAATACCAATTAATAGAAGAACATTGGTACTTTTCATTAGGATGCAAATACATGAATGGAGAGTAAGCTTTGATTAATGACTCAATTTGAGGTAGATTAGGCATAGAGGAGAAGGTGAGATAATTATTGTTTTTCAAACAAGAAATAGATAGAGGAGTAGTAGTTTTAGTATCACCAACTTGTGCATAAAATGTTCCAACTAGAACACTAGGAGCTTGAATGCCTCTATTGCTTGGTCTTACATCAAACACATTGAAATCTTTGTCATCAATTTTCTTGTTTGGTCCCCAAATCCATGAGTATGTCTCACATTGTTCGGTGAAATCTGACCTGACACACCTGATTTTGTCCACAGAAGGTTTTTCTGGTATGGTTGTGATAACATGACCTAAGGCCTTATAGCCATCTGGTGATATTGGTAACCAAACATAACCATCATTGTCTTGTTTGATCTTTTGAGACTTGCTACTCCATACCAATGTGTAATCAATTGGTTTCTTTAAAACTGCATTTTCAGCTGATGAATCGTCTTTCGCAACGAGAACACTTCCGAAGAGAGGCTTGTTGTTAGGTTGGGTGTAGCTGCCTAACATGACAAACCCTTCAGGTACTACATATGGCTCAAAGAATGTAGCACCTGCATTATCTGGTCCACCTTGTAAGGTTGTCCAAACTTTGATAAATGTTGAGATTTGAGTCACCTTTAATCCACCAAGATCAATTATTCCACTAGCAAATTCACCACCTACACATGATTAATGTTATAATTCACAAAAAGAAACAAAAACATTAATCAACATATCAATTATGAAGTAATTAATGATATCAATTAAGTAAGGGGAGAAATTAAATGTGTACCTTGTGGCCAAAGTGGTATATTAGAGGGAAGATTAAAAGTGGTGTCAATAGGAAGAGTTTCTTTGTTGATAGAAGAAGTTTGATTCCCCATATTGGTGACTTTTTTGTGTGTGTGGAGATTGTGGCTAATTGGTATTATATATAGAAGTAGGATATGTAAGAAGTATATTGTAGATGTAGAGTATATACTCATGATAAATGTGATGATTTAATATCAAAATATAATACTTCAAAATGTGCAAAAGAAAAGTATATTATTGTTCACTAATGAAGGGGCTTGTAAGAAAAGAAAGTGTTACTTTCAACTATGTGAATACATTATGGATAATTTAGATAATGTAGTTTAGAACTTGTAGTGCTAGCTCTCTATTTTTGACCAAGTAAAACAAAGCAATTAAGTACTATATATTCAATAGAATGTGTTAATTGTCTACTACGTATACCAACTTTTAGAATAAATCAAAATTGCATTATAGCTTTTACTATAGTACGAAATAATAATAATCACAACAACCAAATAATCATACTTAAAAAAATGATAAAAGGTAAGCCAAATAAGTACCATTCATGGCAAGTTTTTGCTTAATTTCTTTGAACTTTACCATATGGATAATTTTGCAAAATGTCCATAGTGATAGAACTTTGCACTAAGAAAATTTTGATTTTTTTTGTTTTATAATTGAAAATTTATTAAACAAAAGGTTAGCCAAAGCATCATAGTGCATATTGGACCAACCTTCTAGGAAAAATGGAAAAATAATCACACAATTAATCACGTGCTAACTACCCAATCATGTAGAAAAATTTGATTAATTTATCATTTTTGAGTTTACAGAAGGCATTAGGTTAGGTTCCTTCATAATATTCTTTTTGTTGATTAGATTAATAAAATCAATATATCATAGAAATAATAAAATCAGATTAATAAAATGCTTATTTATTATAAATATTCCACATGTAGCTTGAAGCCTAGAACTGAATACTTTATATAATGCATAGTTTAACAGCTGTAGAATCAAGTTGAGTGACATAATTAACACATGGATAATGTTATTTGCTAAAGACAAATCAAATTCACTAGTCAAATTAAACAAAAAATAGCAATTATAAATTATGTAGCTCAAAAAAGATTTCAGCTTCACATTTCATACAAGGGTAACAATAAAAAATGAGTGGAGTGATATGAGATGATAATTTTTACTAAGCACTTGAACATTGACCATACACCAACCTTTTAACATACATAATATACAAATAAAATAATCAAAAGAAATTACTTTATTTTTAATATGATTAATTACATTTTCAATTTTCTTAATAAGATACAAATTAAAACATATGACAAAAAAAAATTACATTTTTAATATTGGAATAACATTTCATAAAACTTCTTGTGACTTTAGGAGTATTTTTCTACTCCTAGACAATGACAAAAAAAAAACATGTTAGAAGATTCCCATGACAACTAATTTGAATCAAAATACTAAGGTTTGTTACATCTTTAATAATTAATTAATATAAGTGATGATCAACAAAAGGCTGGCCACTGTCATGAAATAATTAAAGACACAAATACCTTATAATAAATATAATATTTAAAGGATATAACAAATTACTTCATACTAATAGGACATAATAAAATTAACTAATGTACATCTAATGAAAAAAAGAAATAGAATAAATAGAAATTAGTGTTCCTAAAAAGGAAAATGAGATTTATTTATTTCTATATTTAATTTTATAGGTATATATGTACACAAATATGCTATATATCATCTTCACAACTTTAAAAAATAAGACTTTACAATTTGCATTCGATCAAGATTTGATAACCATGAATAGGAATGACAAAAAATAATTTGGAACAAACGAAGACAACAAGATAAAATCTTGGCTTTGGATCAAAGGAAAAAGCCACAAACTTGTAATATCTTACCTTGATTGGGACGAAAAATCACTACTTCTTTTGAACCTTTTTGTAATATCTCTCATACCTCTATATCTTTATTAAATAAATAAATCTTTTTTGACAAAGGGAATTTGCAATGTGTTTAAATATGGTAACTTCTATAGTGCATTTAATAATATTGTAAAATACCTCAAAAATAGCAAAATGAAAGAAAATTGAAACAAATAAAATAGTGGTAATGCATATTTTCCAAACATCTTATATATTTGAATATTCATTCATAGCAGCATTATCTTTGGCACTACCCTCTTGTATATATACCTCATACTTCAGTTTTTGTTCATGTTTCCCATGCACACATACTTTATCTGCAAAATGTAATGAGGGAAAGCTTCAATGTCTATGCATATTAATCTAGATTATAACAAAAAGAAAATCTAGAGATCGATATTTTGTCAATGGACATGATTTATGATAGAGCATTCCATCCATGTAAGTATATAACCGATCTCACCTAGTAAGATTAGGGTGTGGTTGTTGATATTTAATAGCATTGGCTCTTGATATATGTCACTATATCTTTCCACTTGAATGAATAGCTGTATTCTTAACTCAAACTGAACAAAGAAAGGGTATGAATCATTCTAATTCTCCTCCTATACTACATTTGAAATAGTTGAATGGCCCTATTAGCTTCATTTTGTAGATATCAGTCGATGAAAATAACAGCATTTCATATACCAAGTATAAAAAACTTTTTGTATTGACCCAAAATACTGTGCCATAAGACAATCCTCTAACTTCAACCACACTTGAAATTCTTAAAAAAAGTGCCCCTAGCCTCATTTTCTCTACTAGTTATTTACTTCAAACCACAACCAAAATGGTTTTACAAACTTTGAAAGGACAACAAACATGATGAGTGACCACGGGACGAGACGGGTCAGGTCATGATTGGTCCCTACTCGACTTTAAATATTGACCGGGTCTATTTTTTGAACCCGAACCCGGCCCTAGACCCGATTAGACTCAACTCTATCAGGCCGTGTCAGGTGAGCAGATAGGGTCGCATCCTGCTCACCCCTACAATCAATAAATATGGAATATGAAGCAGTTTTGTTTTGTTAAATTCAATGAGAAAATGAGAACTACCATTTTAAAATATATATGTTTACCTCTAAATAATCATCCATCCCATATTTGGAGCCTTCTCGTCCAAGGCCAGACTGTTTGAAACCGCCAAACGGAGCCACCTACATCATCACATACATTATAAATCCATCAAAAAAACATATCTGACACTTATATCATTTTTAATAAGAAAAGAGATGCACCTCAGTTGAAATCACTCCTTCATTGACACCCACAAGTCCATATTCAAGAGCCTCGGCAACACGCCATGAGCGTTGGATACTGCTAGTAAATACGTATGAACCCAAACCTTCATATGTACAAGTCAGGTTCCATGGTCAAAAAATGTTCATCGTCAACGTGAATTGCGAATAGAGACATGTGGTGAAACAGTATAGGAGGGTAAAAAATAACTTTCTTCCGGGCTGTAGGAAGAAAAACCATATTAGAAAATAGAGCTGCAATAACAACCTGCATTAGTGTTGTTAGCAATTCCAATAGCATCCTCTTCGGTTTTGAACTTCAAAAGGGGTGCGACAGGTCCAAACACTTCCTCTCTGGTGTAAGAAAAATCATAAAGGCGAATTAACAGAAACAATATTCAAGATGTGAGTTGTTTACATCAATTATACTTGAAATTCGTTACAATATTATGTCGAAGTTGCTGGTAAAAACTCAAAATTCTAATGTGTGAACTAGCAACAAGTCAGCAAAACTATGTTGCATCTTAAAAGGTATACCTTGATATTAGCATCTCATTACTGACATCACGGACGACCGTTGGTTCATAAAAGGTTAATCCAAGGCTATGCCTTTTACCTCCAAGAACTATTTTAGCCCCCTGCAGATAAGAATGGAACTCAATCATCAGAATTATCATCGGTCAATTGACATACTACCGTTACATTTTCCAGAGAGAACACTAAAGGGAAATGTAATCATAAGTAAAACAAAACGAGTTTAGATTTATTTTTTTCTGCTAAAAATACATCATAGGGAGAGGAAGAACTATAAAAATAAAAAACAAAATGATAACTTTAGAAGAAACCATTAAGAAAGGCCTCGAAATACATGGGTTTTTTTCTTCTGAAAATTTGATTTTTGATATAGCACAATGAAGTAATTTGATCAATGTAACCAACCCCACCTCAGGAATACGGCTTGGTTGTTCAAATATACCAGGGGCCCATGAAGCACAAACGCGACAAACTCACTAAATGGATACGATAGAAACACGGATACAGCAAATTCTAAAAATTACAAGACACCAAATCCATGTCGTACATTATAAAATCAGTAGCATTAACATAAAAGTACAAATGCTAAATTAGATGAGAGAAATAATGTATCAAAAGTTAACATAAATCACTACAAACATAAAATGCTAAAATTTATCTAATTATTGTTATATTCCCAACTACATGGGTATAAAATTCAAAAAGAAAGTAAAGAATTATAAAAATACATAGAGTATCTGAAAGTGTCCGTGAAGCATCTAATACAAATGTATCCGACAAGGACACAACTACTTTGAAGTGTTCATGCTTCATATCCAGGGGCGGCTTCAGTGCAATAACATCACTACTCCAGAAGTTCTTAAAAATCAAGTTTTTCACATGATACTTTATTTAAATATATATATAAATTCTTTAATGTGGCCCACTTAAATGAAGTATTATTATGCCTTGGTAAAAAATCTTCTACCTCCACCCCTGAAGCATACACCATAGTAGCAAAAGAGCAACAAAAAATGCCAAAGTAACCCAAAAATGCCTTATGCATATAAATCTTCCGTCATAACCCTAAGGATGACTCCAGGAGGAAAATGTTTTGTTGGATAGAAAATTGTGATATTAATAAATAATACGACAATCCTAATCCCAGAGGGGATCTCAGATGGAAAAATACAGTTCATAGTTGGCAGAAATAGAGTCATTTATTCAATTTTCTTAGAATCATTATGTAAAATGTTCCCATAGAAATCTGCGGAGATGAAGTTTCGAGAATCGGAGTGGAGGAATAGCAAAGATGACAAACCTTTGATGTAGCGTCATGAAGTAAGGTCTCGACCTGTAAGGCAGAATCACAGAGCACACCAGGTGACACAGAAGTTCACATGAGTTAGATGGGACACGCTGTAACAATGCATATCAGACATTGAAATACTAAGAGAGACATAGACCTTTTTAACAGCAGCTTCATTGATCAGAGGGCCCTGTTTAGAAAAAGGATAATTGAGTTACACCATGGTGCAGAAATCTTGACACATTTTATCTCAATTTGGGGCAGGACTCTAAAGTTTAGTGACACTCAAAGCATATTGCTACAAGAAAATCATATTTAAAGTACTCGAAAGTGAAGTCTAAATTAGTCGAGAATCGAGAATACCATAAGTGGGAACAGAGATGGAAAGATAAACCATTTCCTTAGATGGTTCGAAAGATAAACCAAAATTGAATAAATAAATAAATCAAATAAATACCTGAGCAACACCTTCACTAAAACCATCCCCGACTTTCATATTCTGGACAGCATCAATCAAAGCCTTTGCAAATTTGTCATATATACCTTCACAGAGAGTTCAGTTAAAAATATTGTTTTGTGAAAAAAAGTAATGTATCTATCTATGTGAAGATTTACATATTTGTGAGTAAGAAACAGCACTAACACTACTAATTGGAGCAAAATCTCATTTAACAATGTAATGCAATCTATCTTTATTCTTTATCTCCTGTCGTCTTGTTTTCCTATTTTCATTTTTTAATTTTATTTTTGAGAAAAAGCAACACTAAATTTCATGTCACGGTTATGAGGTCCATACTAAGTGAGTAACTACAGATGCAATCGCAACCAATGAGCCTTATGACTAGGGTGAGACAGGGTTACAAACCAGCTAGTGTGTGTGACACGAACCCAGGAATTTCGCCAGTTAGGAAAAGGAACTTAAAGCAAAAAGATCAGAAAATATCAAAGTATTCAATCACATACAACTACAAACATTCATAAGTTGGGAACTAATAAACATGCTATGATCAAATGAAGATTTAAGAGGTGGCAAAACAAATAAATACATAATATTGTAAATTTGATAGCTAACTATCATTTTAATCTAACCTTCTTGCACGAGAATTCTATTAGCACAAACACATGTTTGTCCACTATTACGGAACTTTGCTGCAATCTGAAATTAAATAAATGAAATTATATGGTTATTAAAATATTAACATGCCAAAAATAGAAGGGCCGGATCAGAAAAATGTCCCTCAACTATCACCGGTACTGTTAGAGTCATCATCAAAATGTCTCAGGCACTGAACACATTAATTTATTATCAAATCAGGCAAAGCATGTTGACACAAAATAGTATCACAAACAAAATCATAATTTTGACCAATATGCATTGTCATCCTTTCTAACTTACAGTTCCTTTTACTGCAACATCCAGGTCAGCATCATCAAAAACTACGCAAGGTGCATTGCCACCAAGTTCCAGCGATACCTGAAAGTAAAAAAACGTATATATAAGGGGGAAATTCCATTTTCGATTAAAGACGTCTAGATTCAGTATTTGGAAATATTAATAATAGCATCTAAGCATACTTTTTTTACTGTCTCGGCTGAACCTGCCATCAATTTCTTTCCAACAGCTGTTGAGCCAGTGAATGTGATCTTGCGTACCTAAATAAGGTTGATAATATCTTCCTCAGATGCAATTACATTTGCAAGATAAATGCTTCATAAAAGTGTGAAGTTACAGAACCTGTGGACTTGCAACTAAAGCGTCCCCAATTTCAGGAGCATTTCCCATAACCACATTCACAACACCCTATAACATTAATAGAGAGCATTAGAATAACAAAAAAGCGAACAGAGAAGAAAAAAGGAAACTTCATTTATGGGTTAAAGAAGGAAAGAAGAAATGGTCAGAGAAAAGGTCTGTAAATAGTTAGCGAAATGTAGGTAAATCAAGGACTTGGAGCTCAAAGTTGCTGCACGATTTATGCAATCTAGTGGAAGAAACTAATTATGACCAACGCCATAAAAGGAAACAACTATTTTTCTTCTGCAGACCCACTTCAGATATACAATATTTAAGCTCCATGAACATGAAATAAAATTTAAAATAATAAACGAGCAGGGAAACTACAATACAGCACGTGTTTAAACAAAGTTAACATAAAATCACAGTGGATTGCAAACCAATATATCACAATGTACTTCCAATACACATCACAATTATGCCCCTGATGTACAATTGTCATGCCTCTCAAGTAATTTTGAAACAAAACTAATACAAAAGTGACGATTATCTAAAGGGAAAACTACAGAGCCAATTAGCCAAATATGCAATTAACTTTTATTCCGCCTATAAAAGTAGGTATAAGAAACTACCGCAGGTATTCCAGCTTGAATAGAGAGTTCTGCAGCAGCTAAAGCAGTGAGAGGCGTAAGTTCAGAGGGCTTTATGACCACTGTACAGCCACATGCTAGGGCTGGACCAACCTAATATAAGATAAAATGCATAATTCTCAAAATGATTGTCACTCAGCTGCTCCAAAAAGTACTTTAAACTGAAAATGGGTAAAATTTGGACAGTCAGGCTCAGTATTCGAACTGAAAATACCTTTCGCGTAATCATGGCCAGGGGAAAGTTCCATGGTGTGATTGCACCTACAACCCCGACAGGCTGCAAATACCAAAACAAGAGGTACATAAACGTAAGAGCTTTATATTGAAATTTTAGGAATCAGGATTACTAAACATAAATTGAATATAAAAAATCAGCAAAATATGGGGGAAAGACAAGACTCGGATAGACATTTTTTCGCTAACCCTCCAAACCCTCTCTCTAGTTCCCCCAAATTGGAGGGTTTTGGAAAAAAGGCTTAAAAGGGAAGGGAGGGGTAAGAAAGAAAAGAAGAACGGCAGGAGTGCCTATCCTAAAACAATGATGTTATAATTAGCAACAAGTGTTGCATACTTCAACAACCATTATTGTCTATAACGACCAAGTTGTCAGCATCATCTTCCGACCATTACTGCTACTGTCGCTGCTGCCAATTCTAGGGAAATGAATTTAGAATTACATTTTATATCTCAATTCTCTGCACGATCCGGACATATCATTTATAATTCTGAGTCAAATCAAATTCTAACAGAATTGAAATTAAAATTCTGAAGACAATTCCATCACCCAAAAGGACCCTTGGAGAACTTTATTAAAGGAAACAGGACAGCCAATTCTTTCAATTTTCTTCACTATTTTTCCTCATTAGTTTGAGTTTCACACAGTTAAGCAATTAACATCAGAAAACGCTGGAACTGCAATGCAAAAAGTGCAGCTAGTACACCTGGTGCAATGCACTAAAATGGTCAGATGGTACAAGTTATGGATTAAAACCTACCAAGTTAGATGGAAAAAAACTAAGCTAAAATATAACCCTACGACATGACTTGTAATGCTAACTATCATACTCCACTTGTTTTAGTGCATTACACTAGGTGTAGACAAATGTGCATTTGCCATCAATTGATATAGCCTAGCTATAAAGTTTCACTAGGAAACTGCTTCAATACGAAACTGAAGACACCAAATAACTTTTCATGTTTACCTGCTTTAAAACAAATAATCGCCGATCAGATAGAGGTGACGGAATTATATCACCATATATACGTTTTGCCTCCTCAGATGCAAACTCAATAAAAGCAGCCCCATAGTTTACCTACAAAACACTCACTTTCTTAATATGAAGCAAGATAATTAAAATTTAACTTGAGAAAATATATAAAAAAGAAAAAAACAAAAATTAGAAGCGACACAATAACAAATTTTATCTTTAATGTACCTCGCCCAAAGATTCTTTAAGAGGCTTCCCTTGCTCCAAGGTCATAAGCTGTGCTAGCTCTTCTTTATGTGCAATTAGCAAATCATACCTTCAAAGAATTGAGGAGAAATTGACAAAATGTAAATATTATCAGGACAAATCAATTTAGAAAGCTTTCATCGTTATAAAGTCAATCTGTTACGGATAAATACAAATGCTGAAATGCAGCAGGCTTCATCCAAGTCAAGAACTCAATTACTCAAACTTGAACAAATATAGTGCATTACAAGAAGATCAGCAGGTAGACATCTATTGCAGTAATTTAGCAGACCAGCAACCAGATTATTGTTCGCCAGCTAAATTTAGCAATGGATTATAGACATCTAATACAGTATAATCGTAGTATTATAAATTACCCCTTATACTACTTATAAACATTTCTAATATACCTAATTGGGCCTAATTCCACCCAAAAACTAGCTCATTTTTGGAGGATTTCCCAAGTTATTATAAACGACTATTGGCTCATATTATCAACTACTAGAATTTAGAAGCAGGCCCATTTAATTCTGGATGGAAGAGTGTGCTAATGAATTTAAACTATTGGGAATTCAGTTGAGTTGCTTGTTTGTCCAAAATACCATGGCAACTTGGATTTTGAACTCATAGCACTCAAGCTTATATACCCTTGAGGCCTTGAACATTCTTTTGACCCATTGATGTGAGACTGATAACTCCCAACACCTACCAATGTGGGAGTCTGGCAATTAACATACCCCTTCACAGCCATCTGGAGGCGACCCAACATCGGCGTAGGCTCTAATACCATGTTAGAATGATTGAGCATTAGCAAAAGCAGTATTTGTAGCTAAAAATTAAAATGACTAAATCAAATTACAATAACAAAACCTAATTGGTATCAGAGCTTAAAACAAATACATGTGGGAAGATAAGTGAAATATTTCATAAGAAGCAGAGAACAACTATACCATTTCCTCAGATATTTGCTCCTCTCAGCAGCAGTGATTTTGCTCCATGCTACACAGAGGAAATTTTCGTTATTATATCTTTAAATCTTCCAAAAGGCGGGAAAAAGCTGAAAGAAAACAAAAATAAAAATCCCCACAACAGAATCCAAGTTATCATGTTGGATTTTATAGCGAAGAGAATGGCATGCTTGTTGCGTCGCTCTTCCTCCTAGCATAGTTGTTCCCCTTTCTTTTTGTTTTTTGCGGGAATTTCTTATTCTCTTCTCTTGTACTATTTTATTCTCTTCTGATGAAATTTCTTTAGTTATCAAAAGAATAAAATTGTCCTGGCTGCAAATATTAACTAAAACTCAACTCATAAAAAGACGCAGCGACATCTAAGCTATTTGATAATTATACCCTAAGTGGCTAAGTCTAAGTATCTTACATAGAGACATAGATATTCAGTCATTTATGATAATATTATCCTAGTCATCTCCAATATTTTTGCTTCGAGTATGACATGAAGGATGTAGCATTAAAATGTGAAGTTGCATACATCTAAATGCATCATAGGCTGAAGAAATTGCATCATTCGTCTCTCTTTCACCCATGCATGCAACATCTGCTATGGATTCACCCGTTGCTGGATTGTAAACCTGCCACACATTGAATATAGAAGATTCTTACACAATATCACAACCAAAACAATGGAACTTGTAGTGATAAAAACGGGAGAAAATACTAAAATCGCAGCTATAGAATGTAACCACTAGCAGTACCATTTAACAATGGGGCAGCAAGTACATGCTTCCCCCTTCCTTTTTAATTTGCCTAAAAGAAATGCAAAGAGAGAATAACAGCAGCTATGCCAAACCTTTATTGTTTTCCCATCATAAGCATCGCTCCATTTCCCTCCAATAAGCCCCTGAGTCCTCAAAAGGCCAGAACTATTAAGCTGGGAAGCAACACTCCGTGCATCTATGCTTATCTGCCATTCAAAACCCCTTACTCAAACACGACACAATAAAAAAAGCCATGTACCGATACAAGCAATCAAGGATATCCCAAAAATATAATAAGAAGAAGAGTAAACAGATGATCCTCCAAAGAAACCAGTTTCATCAGTTTGATCCTCCAGAAATAAATACATAAAATTGGTTTTTAAATATTAAATTTTGACATCAAATTGGTCATTTCATATTGAAAAATGGCGAATTTGACGTCAAAAATACACATTGAAAAACCATGTTGATGTATCTATTGTTAGAGAACAAAGTGTTTGGCATACAACATGATATATTATGTTCTCTCTAGTTTCTTCTCTTGATGAAACCAAATTATTTTACTTTTTAACCTCCTATTCTGTTCTGTTATATTTATAAATACAATTCAGTACCGTTCTAAGTTCTGTTATATTTGGAAGACAAAATTGGATGTTTAAACTAATCTAATAATAATAATAATCAGAAAAACAAGCATAATCCAATTGAATTTGTTCATCCATTAAATGGATTTGCATATTTAATCAGAACATCCTAGACTAAAAGACTAAAACATTAAAAAAAACATATGCAGAGGTATATGTATATGTATATAGTATATGATATATCAAACATGCAGTAGCTAAAACTCATAAAACAAGACACATAATTCAAATGGGTGGGTAGAAACAGTAAAAAAGATTGTAACTTTGCAATGAATTTCAAATCTCATAAAGTATAAAGCATTTATCCATTATAAGAAATCATATTATAAAAGTGGGTGCCTTTCGAGTGAGAGAAGGAGTGGAGTGTTGAATCTGAAAGTGAATGGAGAGAAGGTTTGAGGATCGAAGTTTCATGGCTAGTTTCAATGCTGCCATTGATTTGGTTTCAACTGGACTGTGTTATGCTAAAACAACACTAAGAGTTTCACTCAAATCAATGAAAAGTGATTTATTAATTTATATAAATTTATTCAATCATATTTTGAATTCTAATAGATGAATAGATTTAATTGGTCATTAATTAAATTGTAGATATGTTATATTATATTAATATTAATATTAATAAATCAAGAAACTGTTAGTTTAGTGTGTAAAATTCTGCTATATATACTTATATATTATACTAATATTAATATACCAATAAAGCGTTATAATTGTGTAAGATTCTACTAGATTCTCTATTTAAAAGGTAATGATATATCATTGGTAGTGCCAAAAAATATTAACATTTAAAAATTAATAACGAAGACAATAATTTCTTTTATTTATATAATTTGTTAAAATAAAATATGTCAGTTTTTGATAAACTATGTTTTAGAAGTATAAACAACGATAATAGTTATGTGTTTGATCCTTCATACCAATATTTTGCTAAAAATTTAAGTCATTCTCATTAAAAATAATTTTAAATGAAAATTAGCATGTATAAGTTCAATTGAAAATTGGTTGTTATAATCGGTTTTGATTAGTTTTGACTTGTATGATTCCATAGACATGATAATAAGTAATTTGTATAAGGACATAGATACTTTAGAATCAAAAGGTAATTGAAAAGAAGCTTTGCCACAACATGTAATTGAAGCTTTATTACCATTACTCATATAGATGTGAAAAGTCATCAACCACATTTTTAAACAATCATCTTTTAAAAAAAACATTTTTTTTTGGAAGAAAATCACTTTTAAAATTTTGTTAAGAGATACTTCTTAAAAAATGAATTTTGAAACTTTTTAAAAAATCATTTATTTTACAATATTATACGAGAATGTCATGTCTAAGGTTTTACGTGTAAACTTTTTAACAAATATTTAGATATACTATAAATTTAAGAACTAATTTTTATGATTAACCATACTACATCCATATGACCTAGAATTAATCTCACTGTTATCTGAACAAGACAATGAGAGCTGAGATAATGAAGGGAATTAAAAACCAATAGGCATTTTTGTTTTTTTGGATGAATTAAATATCTAATTAATCGATACATTCATATATGTCCATTGTATATAATGAATGAATTTGAATTCATCTATTACTAAAATTATTCACTAAATTATATTCATTTAAATAGATGAATTTAATTTTTTTTTGAATTTGAGTGAACTATAGATACTTGTGTCACATATATTAAATACACAAAAGAGAAGTGTGATTTCACAATAAGATTATATATGTGAACTTACGAGTGGTCAATTTATTCTAGCTAATGTATAATTAAATAATTAAATTATATTGAACTATTGAAGTTTAACTTAAATATACTCATCACCTATTTTTGTTTAAAATATTACATTTATTTTCACAACAGAAATATAGTCAATATAATGTATATATATAAACTATAAATGTTTTGTATATGTGAAAAAATAGAGAGTTAATATATATAATTTAACTAAAATTCATGAGGTTGGGGTGTAGTATAATTTACTCTAAAATAATTAGCACTTTTATCTGAACAATACATTTAAGTAAGGTATTATTTGAACATGACTAATCTTATTTTAGGATACTTTGATTGGTACCAACCATATGTTGCTTCAACATGTCAAAGTTCACTTTTATACATCAAAACTGGTAACCACTAAATCATTTTAATACTTGGGATTATTTACCATTTATAGCATAATAACTATTTGCTTTGTTGGGAGAGTGATATTTTTAGTAGAATGTTGCATTTGGAAACTTTTGAAGAAAAGTAAAACATGAAAATATTCATTTTATAATATTTATAAAAAAAAATAGGTATGTATCCACACTCTTAATTAATTAATGAGAATAAAATATATTTTTCTTATATGAGAAGATAAATTATTCATCTAACCACTAAAATTATGACATCTTTCTTATTTTTTCATTTTTAGAAATATTTTTCAGGAAATGATGAAATATGACACATGTCATGATTGTAGTGGCTGAAGGAGATGAAATATTTTATTCTCTTAATTAATTATATATTAGCTATGCTAAATTGATCATTTAAATTCACATATAGAATTTGATTATGAAATTTTGCTTACCTTTTTTTATATTTAAGCAACATCTCCTTAGAATTATAAAATACTTATTTTGGTTCGTGATAAAATGCATCAATAATTATAAGATGTCGGGTAAATACACAAAAGAGAATAATTATTTTATAATTAAATTCTATATCAAAATTTTAAATATCATTGTATTATAGCTAAATGTATAATTAATTAAGAGGAAATTACACCAACACACCCTTCGAATTATAACTTAAAATTACATCAATCATTTAAAAGATTATAAGGGTAGTATATATATATATATTAGGGGTGATTTCTGTATGTGTAAAAAAAGATGAATAATTTATGTATTTTATTAAAACTTATGTATTATTAAATTTTTTGGTTCCTCCATTCATGTAGTTTATTAGGAGTTCTTGGACAACATTTCTATGGTTCATGATAGACAATAGAAACTTATACTCATGATTTTTTTGTTACATGTTTCAAAGGGAGTTGTGGAATGCACAACTAATGGTGAAGTTGAAGCTTAAATGAAAGAGTAAGAAAATATAACATTATTTCACATACATGGTAACATTGTGATCAATAGATTCAAAATGAGTGGGTTTATAATTCTTTTTATCATCCTTACAATCATATGCATGGCACAATGTTGGTGTAAAATTTTAAATGCTAACATATTTTTAGTCAACACATCCTTTTTGGTTTAAAGAAAAAAAGAGAGGTTAGGATGAAAATGAATAAGAGATTGAAATACATAGGAGCATCTTCAATAATATTTTTATTTTTATTTGGATCACAAATATTATTTTATAATTTATTACAACTCATCGTAAAATAAGAATAACATATATTTTTTATATACATCAAATATTGAAACTCTAATATTATACTTCAAAATTATGCTTTGGAGTCACATAATCAAAATCGAGGCATGATAAGTGGGTGACCTGATTTTCGATCACACGCTTTATTGAAGTCATCAAATGTGGCATTTCGATTACACTACAATTAGTATATTTTTTGGTTTCTCACATGTTTTCTCCACCAAAGACAATTATGTCTGAATCAGGAACATCTACATGTATTTGAGGCTAACTCTCCTAGCAGATATTGTTTTCATCCATAAAACTTGAATACGAGACTTTACTTAAAATAAATTAAATATGTATTACTTGAACCAACACTCCGTTGGTCGGCAATTATAATATGAAACTATTATTTTTATCAATTATTATTTTGTTGATTTTGTCTTCCTTTTCTCAACATGTGATATCTAAAAAGAATCTTGTTGAACAAAATTGAGATAAAAGAATATTAATAAGAACAATGGGTAAAAGAATGTACAAGCATAAACTGTGTTTTTCTCTCTCTCCATTCATCTTCATCTTCTTCTTCTTCGAGAGTTATTAGAATAAGAAAGAAACAAAGAAAGAAAGAGAGAGAATCAAATCTACCAAACATAGCACATTCTTCTCTCTCTTCTATTTTAGGGTTTTAATTTCAATTTTCAATTTTAACGCGTTTTCGCTTAATTCTAGGGTTCCCATTACCAAAGATCGTGTTTTTCACCGATTCCGATTCTTTGATGGCGTCTTCGAGCGCCGCACCTGCTGGATCCGCTGATTCCACTGCTACGATAAGAACTACCAAGCGACCCAAGTGTAATTTCCCCCTTTTTTACTCTCTAATCTCTCATTTCTTAGTTCGATTTTCAGTGAATTTTTTTCCCTTTTTGTAAAAATTGATGGTTTATAATGAAAATTTATGTTTTTTATATTTTATTTTTTGGGGTTAAATTGTATGCATGTTGGGGGGTTATTTCTGAAGTTCTATTTAGTGCATAACAATATCTTGATTCAGGTAACTGTTGCTGAAGTTATATTTCATGAAGATATCTGCATCATGTGTTGTTTTTTCCTTTTAATTTCATTTATGGTTCTGAGAGTTTCTATTTCTCTTAAATGGTTTTTGACATGGAAAATAATTGTTTGTAGAGAAATAGAAACTAGTACCACCTACCAGGTTCGTGATAAATGATGTCTTATAAAATTAATGTAAAAAGTGATGAACTGCGTAACCAAGTCCGAGTGAACTGTATACCGGGAATCAATTAAAGACGAGCTCAAGAGCTCTTACAATGGAAAAAGAAAACAACTAGAAAATGTAGTTCCAAAGCCTGTGGCTCCTTCAGAGAATATTCGCGCCTAACAGTCCTATATAAATTGCATGAATGTATAACACTACCCATGGCTGTCTCAAATCACCTTTTTGCATAACAGAATAATCGGTTGGATATCCACACACCCAGTGATGTCAGTTGTCACTAACTAACTCTCATTCCCCGGTCCTCCCTTCTTTTCTCTTCTAGAATATGCTTTCCCTATGATGTGACTCTTTGGATTCAGGTCCAGCACCTGGTCCAATTCATTATCAGTCCCGGGCTTGTACGTGCAGGTCCTATCACTGGACCACATATGAAACGTGAGAGGACAATGGTGGAGTTTATTATGAACCTGCCAATGTGGCAGGTTAGTTAGAAAGAAAATAGAAGAGGGTTATATACTCATGGGAGGATGGAGAGAAAAGTAAGCAATTATTGTGCGAAGGCTTGTGACCATTTGTCTGGGGAGGACACGTACCCTCTTAGTCTGCACTTGTTTTCTGTCTTTTCTTTCTAGTTTTTCAGCTTAATCAAGAGGGGGTATCCCAATGGTTCCAATTAAGTTATGGCACTGACAAGTTCTCTTTGAAAATTTATTGCCTTTCAGATTCGAAGTTTACTCAGCAAGAACTTCCAGCATGCAAGCCGATTCTTACACCACGAGCTGTAATACTACCTTTTTGAGTACTGCTTATTTGAATATGTTCCTGGTCATGATTGTATATGTTACCTACATGCATCTTCAAGTCATTATTTATGTGGGGCGATGTGTTTACTTCATTTAAATCTTTCCCTGCAGGTTATTTCCGCTTTCCTGCTTGTAACTGTTGTATTTGTTCCTATTGGAGTTGTTTCGCTAATGGCTTCACGAAAGGTATGCTGGAGTGTCAAATATATTTTTACAGTTAGTGTACAATGCTCAGTAATGACTTTGGTCTTCTTGTTACCTCCTAGGTTGTTGAAATTGTGTACAGGTATGAGTCAGAGTGCATACCAGGTCATGTTGGAGACAAGGTAGCATACATTCAGAGTTCTGCAAATAAAACATGCCAGTTAAAGCTACCGGTAAGTCTCTGTGGCTCAATTTTATCTATTTCATTGGTTAACCATCATCCTTATACTAACTCTGTTCCCATAATTGATAATTAATGGAGTTCACATTGTTATGCTCTTATGAACAGGTGCACAAGCATATGAAGTCACCTATTTATGTTTACTATCAGCTTGACAACTTCTACCAGAACCATCGCCGGTATGTCATGCTCTTTTGCTCTCATGCATCGATATATTTTTATTTATTTTAATTTCACATTTACAAAGCAAGGGAATGTATGTTTTTAAGAAACAAGGATTTTATGATCCTTTCTTCAATGGTTTTTGACAATTATTGGAGGGGGGTGCGAAGAAGCTGCTGATTTTGCTTTTGCTCATGTCTTAATATTTGGGTGGTTAACAGTTGAATCTAAGGCATATGTTGTTGATTATCTATGATTGGTGATGTTTTAATAATTACCATGATTTCCATTTGTTTAGGTATGTTAAAAGCCGAAGTGATGAGCAGTTGAGGAATCCTAAAAAAGAGAGCTCAACAAGTACTTGTAAACCTGAAGATACTGTAGATGGACGTCCAATTGTACCTTGTGGTCTTATAGCTTGGAGTTTATTCAATGATACATACAGCTTCTCCCGTAACAACGAGAATATTACAGTGAACAAAAAAGGCATCTCCTGGAAGAGTGATAGGGAGCACAAATTTGGAAAAGATGTTTTCCCTAAAAACTTCCAAAATAGTTCTATTATAGGTGGTGCACATCTCATTGAGTCCATACCTGTAAGTCTTTACATGAACTTGTGTTATGATTGAGTTAGGCATATATCTTCATCTAAAATTATCTTTCTAAAGATGATTGCAGTCTAAACCTAGCCTTTGTTTTACCCTTGCATGCGTTTTTTTGTTGTTAAGCTTGCATTACTTTAAGCTGCCTATTGATTAGTATATATATTGTTCATCTTGTGGTTAGTCTGGTATTCACAATTCATTGAGATATATTGCTCACTTTTTGAGTTTTTCATGGAATAGTTGAGTGAGCAAGAAGATCTTATTGTCTGGATGCGAACTGCTGCTTTGCCAACTTTTAGGAAGTTGTATGGAAAGATAGAGGTGGATCTGAATGAAGGTGATAGCATAGATGTTATGCTGGAAAATAACTATAACACATACAGTTTTAATGGCAAGAAAAAGCTTGTGCTGTCAACTACTAGCTGGCTTGGAGGGAAGAATGACTTCCTTGGCATTGCTTATCTCACTGTTGGAGGGTTGTGCTTCTTTTTGGCTTTGGCTTTTACCGTTGTATACTTTGTCAAGCCAAGGTAAATACTTAAAATCCTCAATTGCTTTCGACCGATAGCGTTCCTTTTGTTGTTTGCTTGATTTCTTGTATTTTTTTACCAACAAAAATGGTGTTTGATGCATTCTTATCACATGGAGTTGGCAGAGCTTGATTTTACTTCAACTCCTTCCTACCTTCTTAACTCAAATCAGCATTGGTTATATTAGTCAATTTGATTAGAATCTACATAATGTTTGATTGATTTGTATGTTAAAAGTGTATTGCAAATTCATTGTGTACTTTATAAAATCCTTTGTACCATGAGTTTGAGAGTTTTCTTTTCTGACATGGGGGAGACTGCTAAAGTTGTAAAAAGAAAAACCTCTTAAGCGTTATTCATGGGATATAATTTGGAGACTATTGATGAAAGGCTTTTGATCAGAATTGAACTTCTATATGAAAAAAATCTCGAGGTTTTAAACGCGTTGACATGATTTTTGTTTTTGTCCACATATTTCTCTATTCATGTACACTGTATGATCATAATGGAAAATTCTCTTATATATTTCAACAGCCATGCAGAATGGTAATGTCAAATTTGAATGTTATTTAGTTTGGTCCTGAGTCCTGACCTATATTTTTGTTTATCTTTATAGGCAACTAGGAGATCCTTCATACTTGTCATGGAATAGGAATCCAGGAAGCTGAGTAAAGAAACTAATTATGTGATTGCTTGTTATCTAAGTTTCCAAACCTTTTGGTATACTGCATTGGTAGGTGTAATCTTTGTACTTGTGAAATTAGTGTTCTTTATCCCCCCACCCCACACACACACACAAAAAAAACTGAATGCCTTTTAAACTTTTCGGTCTTATGTATCAGAGTTTCCATATATAGCTTTCAATATATGTGCAAGTTTCTGTCTTATACAATCTAGAAAAACAGTAAAATTATTGTGTGGTTTTTAATGCTGAGTGAAAATAGGAGAAATTCAACATTAGCAGGATCCTCCTCCCCTTATGAAGATGAACATTGGGTTTATGTATATATCTGAAGATGCTAAAAACCAATATCAAGAAACATCACCTTAGAGAGTTGCTTCTTTGCATTAAAAGCGACTTGAACACAAATATAACATTACTAAGCATGACCCTAAAATCTGTTACTATAAATAAATGATAATAATTGCATGTAGGGTATCTTTATGCCATAATGGCTCAATCCAAATGATTATTTTTATGACCCAAATAGGTGAATGAAAAAAAAACTCAAATTTATTATTTGTGAGCGTGAAATAAAACATTATTGGCTAGAATTTTGATCAGTTGAAGTAAACAGTTTGATGGAGAGTAAGAATGTTATAGTTGTCTGAAATCTGAAGTAAATGGTGTAGTACTTCAATTTTGAGATTCATATATAGAATTTTGAGGATTGTATTGATGGAGTAACATTGTAACTATTTATTTATAAGTATATATTTTAAACATTAGTTTAAAATGACCAAAGAATGTAGGGAATGATTTTGGCAGTAGAAAGAAAGCAATGTTAGCTTATGACAAATGATGCTAAGAATAAATGACAAATAATAGCTGAATAAATGCTAAGAATCAAAATTCATAAGAATCAAATAATATTACAGCATAAATGCTAACAATAACGTTCACTTGATCAGAAAGAAAAAGCATGAAATCAAATTTAGGAAAGTCCAAGACAAATTTGACAGAATCAAAGTAATTTGAAAATTATGTCAATGCAAAAAAAAAAAGTTCCATAGCCTCATCTACATGGAACCTAGAATTTTCGAAAATGATTTTATTCCTGACATACCACAAAGTCCAAATAGTAATAAACCAGAGATATCTAATGTCGCTTTTTCTTAATGAAATCAAAGTGCAACACAAACACAACACAGGGGTAGAATTGTATGAAAAACAAAGGATAAAATTATGTGATGTGATATTATTGCCTTATAGATACATGATTCTTATACCCTTAAATACACATATATACAAAATAAGTAATTGTCTCTTGCAATGTACATGATTCTTTTCCCAAAGCAGCTAAGGCTTTGTCATTAGGCAAAATGGAAAATACAAAAGCAATATTATAGTAAATGAAGAAGGGAAATATACACCGATAATGAAAATGTTTTTTATACTGTTATTACATTATTTACATTGATTTTTAGTTATTATTGACTTCTAAATAAAAATATTGCAAATGAATGGTGGATAATGCACTGACTATATATAAATCTTTATAATGTCAATGCATACATTTTAAACTCAATAAAGAGACATATCATCCTCTACATCATGGATAATAAGTAATAGGAGTTAAATAAGTTCAAATGCAGATTAGTATCATTATAAAGTATTGAAGAAGGGTGCATGTATCAAATATCATTAAATGTAAAATTCACATTGGGAAGTGATATATTTTATACTAAGAATCAACATTTTGAGTTTTTTAAGAGTGGCGTTATATTTTAGATTCCTTAAACATTGACATAAGAGTAATGATTAATCAAAGTCTCTTTGATTAGTAAATGGGTAGCAATTGCATATTCATGAATTGCAATAAGATTAGAGATAACATATATTATTCATTTCTAACACCTCCTACATTTCCCATATATATATATATATATATATATAAAAGAGAAATTTGTTTACATCCAAGTTAAGTTAACTCGATTTCAGTCATTTATTTTCTTAAATCTAACAGATCAAATTAGTGAAACTTAAAATTTTATTTATGATTTCTTTTTTTTTTCTCTGATCATTTATTTCACTCACCCAACCCGTTAGATTTAAGAAAATGAGTGATTAAAATTAACTAGTGTAATTTAATTTAGATGTAGTCAGATCTCTCCTTATATATATATATATAATTATATACACACACTAAGGTGGAAACTCTAGAATGGACTCCTTTGATACTTTAATACACAAATGGGACAATTGGCCATTTTTTTCAATAAAAAATACTCCCATACACCAATGATGGACAATAATATCTAGACAAGAAAAACCCTTAATCTATTTTATGCGGATTCGATCTTTTAATCATGAATTTTTGCGAGTGGTTGCTTTCATAGGAAAAGTGGTCTACATGCACAAAATGCATTTATGCATGGCATTATGGTTTATATTAATATTATAGATGTAATCCCTATCATTGACCTTAATTGCTTCTTCATTCTTTTTCAATGTTCATAATTTCATATCACTAATTCCATAAATAAATATATACTTGATAACATTATCCAAACAATATTTATTCAACCAACTACCATCACTTTCAACATCAAAATGAAAAAAAGCCAAATACTATGAACTCGCTTTTTCTAAAAAGTTAATTCTCAAAATCTTGTTTATCAAAACTCATTTTTACAAATAGATTCTCTAACTCACCCTTGGATTTCGATCATTTGAACAATTATAATACAATTCTCAAACAACACCATGCTTATATCCATATATAATATATTATTCATTTTAACTTTATAGGTGATATATAACAATATATCACATAAATGTATCCCACCAACATGGTTTCAACTTGGAATATACCAAAAATATCAATGATATATTACCACTAGTTAAGAGAATTAATAAGCCAAAAGATTTTTATTTCTCCTTTTCCTCATCACCGATCATTGAAGATTTGAGATGTATGACTAAAAAAGCATCCAATTCCATTTTTTTTAAGTATAAGATACGTAATTGTTTAAGAACATTATTGAATTTCTGACTTCTATTCTAGTGGTGCATAATATTTTGGTATAGCACTAGCACTGTTAAAAAGAATATGCATATATATAAAGAAAAAAAGTATAGAAAATGACATAAAATTAAGCAAAAGGTGGTAAAATAAAGGTTATATTTTGATGACAAATGAACACTAAAAATGAAAAAAAGCTTAAGCCCATTTGGCCAATAGAGACATGCAACCTGCACCTAAAAGGAGTGAGATATTTGCACCAAGTTGAAGCTTCAAATTATTCTGTAATGTAGGGCTCATAAAATCTGCTGCTAATAGGTCCACTAATGCCATATAAATCAAAATTCCAGCAGAAGAAGAATTGAAAACTCCTTCAACAATTAGAGCTGTTTGGCTATTCTCTTTATACACACTTGATATTCCCATTCCTATTGCTATCCCAATTGGAGTTGTTAGGGAGAAAAATGTAGCCATAATTGTTGTGGACCTAGATTCAAACTTTGCCTGCAAAACACAAATTGTTCTATTTACCATTAGAAAAAGCACCTAAACTAGGGTTCAACTCCTTTCGAGTATTGGGTAGTCCAGTACTGAATTATAACGGGAAATGATATTTATAATTTATTTTATTGAGAAATAAATTAAAATCAAGACTATTAGATTTTTATTTTTGTCATATGTCATAATCCAAATATGGTAATGGATTTTTCAATAATGGAGAGAATCCAAATTCCATAAACAAATGTACTAACATAGATATATATTGATATAGAATGGTGTTTTGCGTTTATTTTAGAAGAATTGGATTATGTGACTTTGAATATGATGATTTTGGTGATTTTAGAAAATTAGAATCATCAGATGAAAGATGAAGAATAGTAAATTAGATTTAAAACTTTATTCAAGTCAACAAAATCAAAATTCTCAATGATTCAATTCATTTGAGTCATGTAATTAACGAATCAGCTTCTCTCTATTATCGGAGAGGACAATTCTCTTTCTACATATATTATTAAAAATAAAAATGTAATCTCAATATAAATTAAAAGAAAAAAACATCATTATTATTTGGTTTTCCTTTGTTTTTTCTCTTATAGTTGTCTTCTCTAATAATGAGATGATGTATGACTAGTAATTAACATGCAAAAAGCCATAAACCAAAAATCAAGTCTTTATTCACTATGGTTTTTGGTCTTTCTTCATTAGTTGGTCAAAAAGTTAGATATTTTTGTTTCTTAATTATAAATATGAGGATGTTGTCATCATTTCCTTAATACCATGTGTGATTTGTAACATAAAAGTCCATTGGGTAAAATAAAATACTAATTGTTGAAGGCATGTTTTAATTTAGCTTTAACTAAGATAAACAATTGCTTATTTTTTGATCCAAAAACAACCTCACATTATAAACATATACTACGTTAGAGTTGCAGTTCAACATCGTATATATAAGTAAATTAAGAGGCTTTATAGTATGAATGAATATATAAATAGAAACATTGATTACAAATAAATTACATTACCTGAGATATGCAACCACCAAGACCCAACCCTTCAAAAAATTGATGGAAAGACAAGGCCACCATGAGTGGCTTTATGGTATCAATGCTAGAAGCAGTACCCAAAGATATTCCAATGATCACTGAATGGACCACTATTCCAATCTCCAACACCTAAAACACAAACCAACCAAACCGAACCGAACTAAACATTAATTATAATCAACAAATAATAAGAGGTGTCCGAGTGAACGAGACTCTTTGAAAATATCGACCTGTGACCTCGATGAACCATATCAAAAAGAAAACATGAACGGTTCAGTGATATTACTTGTGATATGATGCGTTTCCTAATTAACTCTGAAGCCTCGGAAGAATTAGATGATCCATGAGAATGACCATGAGTGGCATGTGTATGAAGATGTATATGATCAACATGTCCATCTCCAATTTCTTCATCAGTAGGAAATTGCTTAGAAGTATTAAAATGTTGTCTTTGGTAGTACCCAGTGGCTAATGAATCAATCATCAATGTTACTATAGAGGACACCATAGCAACAAAACCAGTAAAAGGAAATTTCCCCCATGGATTTTCCTTCAAGCAAGGTGAAGTCAAGCTTTGAAATGACTCAGGTAGTATATGGATGAATCCAGTTGCAAGAATCACACCAGCTGCAAAAGCTTTAACCATGAAAAATATGTCATTTTGAGGGTCTAAAGTTGGTATTTTCTTGCTCAAAAGTGGAAGGCTCACACCAAGAGCACCAGCAACAAGAACAGAAGCAATTGAAGCAAGTTTGTAATGGAGAGCTTCACTTGAATCACTTAACTTTGCTTCTTCTATATCACATAAGGATTTACCTGATGCTATAGTTGAGAAGATTAGGGCATAGATAAAGAACAAGTTTAAGATGGTATTCATCATTATTCTTTTGGTGTGGTTGGGAATTGGAACTGAGAAAGGAGGGATATTGAACTATATCACTATATCACTATATGGTACTTGGTTTCAATCAGAGTCACTTAGAATATAGTTATTAAGGTTGTTATATACTAAGGGAAAAGTTGGGGTATTAAATATATATATGTTTATAGGATCAAATATTATTGGGTATATAAAAGACTAAATGAAAGAAAATTGAAGCCACTCTTAGAGGCTGGAAATGTGAGCATCTTAAATAGTCAACAACACCATACAAAATCTAAATGCATGTGGTAGAACATAGCACACACTTACTTCTATTTTGAGGAGAACTTCAATGGAGGAAATTGAGTTATAAATGTGATTTATTTGTTGCAAGAGGTTGAATTGCATGCTCATTGTTTTTGCCATATAGCAATAAAAGTTGATGGAAAATAAGTATTCTAGTTGTGGTTGAAGTGGTGAAAAAAGTTGTTAATTTGATTGCTAAATTAGTCACTCAAATTCAATATATGCTGTTTTAGAGAAAAAGAGATAGAAAGAAGGACTATTCTACAATAAAATAATAAGTACCACTCTTCTTTCTTTTCATAAAAAGGAAGGTGTTATGTTTAGGTGTTTAATTTGATGATTTTCAAAAAAAATATTATTGAGAAAAATAGAAGTTGTGAGAGTTTTATCTCCTATAGAAAAATTTCAGCTCAACTCATTTTAATTGTAATTAGATGTTTTTTGCAAAGAAGGAATTGATCTAGTAGTGTAAGGTTTCGTTGGATCCTCAAGGTGAATGATTCGATTTCTAATAATGATATTTGTTGGAAGGAGTAGTCATGAACCCAAAAGAGATTAATTCATTACCAAAAAAGTGAAGGTTCAATAAAAAGGTGAATAGTTCAATTTTTATGATAAATAATTTGTCATACTAAATGTTTCAGTTAATTTTTTTTTTAATATTTTACAATAAAAAGTGCAAGTTGTCCAAACTTGAATGACAAAGCAAAAACACCCTTTGGCACTAAAGGGCATTTAAGTCCTTTTGTAGCAATGAAGTGAAAAGATAGAGTTATAAAAACAAGAAATGAGGTAATGAGATAGAAGGACATGCATCCATAGTGTGAAAAGATGTGTCATTTACGAAAGGAGTTTATCTCCTCTCCGGTACTGGAGAACTCAGTACTAGAATATGAGGATGAGATTTTTTTAAAGAATTTTTATTTATTTTTTAATAAAAAATAACATGTAATCATCACCATTAAAAAAATTGTCACATGTCTTAATCTTATCAAGTATTGGATTCTCCAGTACTAGAGAGGATCCCCACTCCTATAAAAGGGGTTTAAATCATCTCCATTAATATAGAGGCAAATACCTAAAAAGTAAAAAAATTAAGTGATAGGACACTTTTATCCTTAAAATACAAGAATATCACATTTTTACCCTTAAGTACATGTAGAAAATCAAGAACTTGCCTCTGATTCTTTTCTTATAAAAGAAGGGAAAAGGATAAAGACTAATTTACATGCACTAGTGTGAACACTATGTTGTCATGCAAAAATCTTAACCAATGTAATTTACCTAAGATTGATTCATTATGTATCATAGTTTAGTTAATATGTCGATATTATGTCTTAACTTCTCCAACATTTCACATCTCATACCCATTATATAAAGCTTCTCTTCACTTGATTTTAATTATTCAATCATAGCATAAAGTTAGTTAAAGCAAGTGTCCTATTGGATTTATAGGTATACAAAAGTTATCATAGCATGCTTTTATTATTATTATTTTTATATCCAAACATTACATAAATTTGTCATCTTTCCATTGCAATTTCTTTAGGTGGAGGCCATTGGGTTTTCTCCTGTGCTTTTTTCTAACAACTTATACTTATAAAATAATTTCACTTTTAAAATATTCTTTTATTTTCACATTGTTATCTTCAAATGCAGGGTGCAACCCAGGTTGAAGAACATTAATAAGATGCAAATGGTGGATTTTTTCTCTCTTTTAAATTGAAGTATATCACTCATGCAAAAAATGGATGATTCAAAACTTCTGAAGGTGAAAATTAGGCACTACTTTGAAATGGGCCATAGTTTTTTTTAATTAATAAATTTAATTCAAAAAAGATTTCAGCACCACTTACATTTTTATATAATGTGCATTAAGTATTAGATGTAGGTAGTGTAAAGACAAAATATCGACATATTTACCAAACTAAGACACTAGGGCAAAAAAATATATATCAGTGTTAGGTAAATTGCATTGGCTAAGGAATTGTGCATGATTACTCATCAAAACTAAAGTTATTTTTAATTTTTTATATAGGTGGATGCAATGTATTCTTTTTTAATATTAATGTGTAGCATATGTATGATGTCATACAGATACTATAACCAATCCACTTTATTCAAGACTAGTTTATTTTGTGTCTTAGTTTGGCTAATATGTTGATATTATGTCTTTACACTTCTAGTGTAATTTAAAAAGTATGTTAAATCTATGTATTTATAGTGTAAAAATGTATACACAATCAGTGTATTATCCATCGTTTATTTGAATTTTTAAAAAAAAATTAATAATAATTAAAAATGAATGATAATGATATAATAAAGTATAAAAAAACTCTTACATTGTTATAATCTATACATTTTTTTTCTTCATAATATATTATCTTTCTAAAAGTAAGCTTAAGAATATTATATAATATATATATAAATAATATGTACATGTACATAAAGTGGAAGAATAGAAGGGATAATTATATTAATGTTAAGAGGGTGTAACATTATTATAAGAGTGTAAAATTTATATGTCGGTCAGTGTAAAGATTTATGCACATATACCATATTATATACTATTCATTTGAACTACTTTTTTGAAAAGTCAACAATGATTAAATATTAATAATAGATGATGCAATGACAATACATAAAACTTATACACTATCAATGTATACATCTTTTACTCTTATTATAATATATACATTTAATTAAGAATTCCAATCCCTTGTGATAAAAAACTTAAAGATTTAACTTTTGAGATCTTTTCTGGTTATATTATCTTATTTTAAGATTTAGTTATTTGATTTACTTTGAATTTAAAATTCGAGTATTAGTTATTTTGTAATTTTATCTTCACTCATAATCTACAATTTGTTTGATTTCAATTGTGATTTATTAATCTTTCCCTTGAATATCTCATCACTTTATCTACTATTACAACCTTATCTATGTAATTAAGAATTTAAAATCTATGCACTATAGTGTTTTTTACACTGTCAGCACATTATCCACCATTGATAATGAATGGTGTGGTGGTGATTTGTTGATAGTGTAAAAATCACTTACATTCTCAGTGTATACATATTAAATCATATGAAACATTGGTGTGACTCAAATTCATTATCACACTTTCTTAGCCTTCATAACTACCTTAGCACTTAGCTATGGCAGAATCATCAAAAACCACAATGCTCACCAAGATTGAGCAGCTTCGTCCATGGAGTAGTGGTCACACACTAACCGTAAAGGTGATCGATACGAAGATGATGATCCCGAAGATTCGATTCCAACGACAAATGTGAATCAATGAATGTTTGGTTGGAGATGAAACAGGAATGATCATATTTAATGCATTCAATGATCAAGTGGATTTGATGCAAGAAGGATCTACTGTGATATTGAGAGAAGCTTAGATCAACATGTTCAATGGATCAATGGGGATTGTTGTGGATAGGTGGAAAGGATCTGTTGAAGTTCCTGAACCTGCAAGTTTCACTGTTAAGGAACAAAGTAACTTGTCCCTTATTCAATTCGAATTATGTGAAAGATCGGGATAAGAATTTGTTATCCCAAACCATGTTCTGGACTAACGGAATTCGAATTATATGATATGTATAAGCTTACCAAACATAGGAGTCTTAATTTCCTCAACAACAGAATGAACAACTTGGACTCTTTTGCATCCTTGCCTATCTATATTCTATATACACTTTTTGTCTTTGAAGAAAAAGCAATGTATACCATGAAGCAAATTCATTATACCTAACCTATTACACCATGAAATTGTTCAATAAGTGATAGCTATGAACATGTAGCTAGAGAATCTTGTGGTAGCAAAATCCCTTCTTGATCCAATGTTTCCATAACTAGTTTGTAAAAAGCTATCCATGAAGAACAAGAGTAAGAATCCATAGGACCCCATAAAAATGTAGGATTTGGACTTGCAGTAACCAAATTCAAAACTGAAACTTGTTTGATATTCTGTGGAAAATTGAATGCCAAGTTATCAACTTTGTGCTCATAAATTTTGCCATTTCTGTCCAATTTATACCGCGAAGTACCCTGAAATTCTCCTTCGGCCTCCCATGGAACGCGCGGCACGCCCCTAAGGTTCCACCTTATCAGTATCACATTCTCTGAAGGCTGCCACACTCGATACACATCGAGACTAATCTCGCGAAACAAGATTTTGCCATGAAACCTTAATGCCCAGAAGATCAATTTGTACTTATCAATCCCAGTAAATGTGTTCAAGGGGTCCTTAAATGTTATATCATCCCTGCAAATAATCAAATTCTAATTACAACCTAAAATTTATCATTGTAGTACAACCTAAAATTTACATGGTCAATCTATGCGAACCAATGTTTTAAATTGCAATCCGCAACAACAATTGCAGCAACAATATTACTATTGCGGGATTCTCCAAAACCGCAATAAGACCTTATCGGCCGCATCTTCCAACAATTGCACCCTATTAGCTGCATTACCACAATTGCAGTAAACACAACTTAATCGCAACCGGGTTCATGACATGTCACTATCATAAGAATCATACATTTTAAATGATAAAAGTATCAAAATTAAACTCTTAAGAAATCCTTAAAACTTGAAAAAACTAAATATAAATAAAACAACCCATATAAGTGAATTTAAAGACATGATTAGATAGAGTCATAAAATTACCTGTAAATATCATAATTAAGGTCTTTGATGAAGATCAAAGGCATATCCTCACGAAGGGTTCTAATAGCAATGCCAAGATTGACATAAAACTCATCCTTTGGCTGCTTCTTATCATGAATACCTTGTGGTGTATTGACCTGTGCAATTGAAGAAGAAATGAAAGATATATGAATCTGAGAAGTGGGTTTTGGCAATGAAAGAGTTTGATGAAGAAATGGTTGTTTGTCTTTGTTGGATAATAAGTATTGGGTTATGAGAGAAGGTTGAAACTTGGGTAGAAGAAAAGCCATAGTAACCTTTAATGTTAAATAGTTGTTCTTTGTAAAGATATCATTTTTTTCATTTGAGAGAGAGAGACAGAGAAAGAGAGATATGTGGTGGTTGTTCTGTTTTGTGTGCTGAGGTGATTGAGGTTGTTCTTAACTTTTGTTGTTCATGTTTGATGGGAACATCTGCTGCGGTCCCACAAATTGTGTCACGGTTTATATCATTAGTTTGGAAAAATATTTTTAAGTTACAAAATTAATAATAAATCATTTTTCTGACTAATTACATCTGCTGGTATATGCAGTGATACAATTCGTGGAACAATAGATGTGTACTTATGTTTGAGTGGCTTTCAATATGTCCATGGAATTGGATCTGTAGACACAAATATTGTCATTTTTGCAAATTGCTCCTTGCAATTTATGATATTTTACATCCCAGCTAGGGGAAAATGAATTTTGTGAAAAAAGCACAAAGCAGAAAAATACAATAATTATGTGTGTCATGTGCATTACACTGTATTTTTAATTTTAGTTGGAATCTAAATGAGGTATAAATTAAGAGGAAAATATTCAAAATTATGAAAGCTCAATTAACAATGATTGATGGTCTTGAGATTTCTTAGCAAATAATTTGCTTGAAAATACAAGGTGTGATAAAAGCACGAACTAAAATGTTAGTTTCATATACTTGGAAGCTTGAAACTTTGCTAGTTAGGTCCTTATTCTTATTTGAGAGTCAAGAATTTAGTGTTGAAGCACCAAGTTATGTTTGAATCAAGGAACAAAATTGTGACTTCCCACTAAATTTCAATCAAATATTCAAGCCATGCTTCTCAAATATGTATAAATAATCGTACAATATGACTTCCAATTCGAGAACTTAATTAACTTAGACTACTAAAAAAGAAGATTGCATGCAATATCCTATGATAAAAATAGAAATATGTTATAAATTGTTACTATTAATGATAATAAAGTAAAAATAATAAAATAATGAATATTTAAATTTTTTAATCAATTTAATATGTTTTTATTGGTTTGAGACTAGATTATATCTCTTTCCTAAGGAATCTGATTCACCAAAGCACACCCCTTACATCAATTATTTATCATATAACAACTCTTCCTCATTATTGGAGATAACAGTTAGATTTTTAGTGTATTTTTAAGGGTGAAAATATAATAAAAATATAAAGTAAAGTGATAAAAGTATCATTATATTTTGGTTTTTTCATATATTTTTAACTAACTAACCTCTCCGATAACGAAGAGGAGTCTGACTCTGCTCCGATTTGGATTGAAGGGTTGTGCATAATATAATTTGCAAATCCTTGTTTGGATAAAAATGACAAACTGAAAGCAAAATCAATACATAGTAGGTCCTCCCCAAAAGGAATTCTGAAGTGGATATTCTTCAATATTATCTTTCCCAACCGAAAGCTTAATATAATGATATTACTTTAACTACAGACAAAAGCAATCATATAAACATGGATCAAATAGTATAACCCCACCTATTACAATTCAGAATATACTTGGTTTAACTTAAAATAAACAATAAAATATTCAGCATAGGTAAATTGAAGAACAAAGATATATTATTTCCTGCGCTATATCGTGTCAATAAAAATGTAACATGTTGATTAAAAAAATTAAATTTTTATATTTTTATTTCATTATTATTGGTGGGAAAGAATCTATAAAACATGATTTGTGAAAATAAATAATTGTTAGAATTCCTTTATCCTACAAAAAGCTGGAGTTAGACCCCACCCCATTGCCAGTTTGCCATCATTATCCTCGAGCACATTTTCTATCTTATAATGAGTGTTATTTTACGTGCTATAAACTATGATTGATCAGAAAAATACTTAAAAATTAAATTTTAAGTTAAATATATTTTTTTTAACCAATCACAAAGTCATGGTACACGATATACACTCGTACATTGGCCTTATGTTCAGGCCTATGAGTGAATTCAAAATCAATGTGTACAAAAGCTCTTTCAACTTGTGGAAGTTGCTCTAGCTTAATTTGAAGTGTCTCACCAATATTGTGTGCTTCTTTGAGAGGCATGTCCTCTTGTAAGACAATATCAACTTCCACAAAGTAACATGCACCAAAAGCAGTGTTGTGAAACCCGAGCCGGACGTCAAACCGGCAAAGGTCTCGTATTAGGTTTAACCGGTTTAAACGGTTAAACCGTCCGGTCTGACCGGGTGATTTCGTACATAATTAATAATTTTTATTTATAAATATATAGTTATATATAAATGTAAAACTTTATATAATTAATAATTATGTATAATTATATTGAAATAATATCGCTTTATTTTTTTTTGGACCGTAGTAAAACAAAATATTAGAACATTGTCCCATTTTTTTTATTTTTAAGTGAGCCGTCCGGTTTACTTCCCGGGTTAATCCGGTTTAACCGGGTTTAACATGGTCGGACCGGATTTTTTCCGGTTCAAAGCGGTCCAACTCTCATTCGGTTAAGACGACAAACCAGAGCCGTTTTCAAGTCCGATCAGCGGTCAGACCGGTCGGACCGTCCGGTCCGGTCCGGTTCCAACAACACTGACCAAAAGTGTAGGCTCTAACTGTATCTATGTGCTTAATTTGTTCATGATGGTTCCATATAAGGTAAGTTAACTTAGCCAGAAAATCAGGTGGTGCTGTCCTTCCAATCAGAGACCATACATTCTCAATCACTGTGTTTGCCCATGTATTAATTGTATATAATGCAATCTGCATTACATTACACATTTAAAGATCAATTATCGACTCTTCAAAAAAAAGTAATACAAATGAATGTATATAAGTTTTTACACCGACAATGTATAGATATTAACGAAAACTTACAAGAATAGCTCCAGTTGGATCAATCCACCAAGCAAATTTAACAGATAAAACAGCAGCAGCTAATCCAACTGAATTAGTAATGACATCAAAAAGGTGATCTTGTGCATAAGCTCTCACAATTTCATTCTTAAATCTTCTACAATATACCATAAGTATGAACTTCACTACAGTTGCAAATGTCATAATCCCTATTGTCCATTTCAACTTTAATGGATCACTCTCAGGTTTAGTCTATAACAAACATAAAATATAATTATGAGATCAATTAACAATATATACCTACTCACATGAATGATAACAACAAATTAAATAGGAGTTGAATCCAATTTATGGGATATATTTAACAAATAAGAGTAACAAAAAGTTGGTCAAGTTGTATAAGGCCCCGTTGGATCTCCAAGGTCGAGGGTTGGAAGCAATACTTGTTGGAAATGGCAGCCACGAACCCCGAAAGTGATTAGTTCCGTACCTAAAGGTAAGAGAATACCCTTGATAGTACCCAGAAAAATTTATTACCTTGGAAATGATTCCCCGGCCAGACTCAATCAAAACCTGCAACCCTAAGGTTGCCATCACTGATGCAAAAACTATGATACCCTGCAAAGGAAATCAGATTAATTAGTGTGTATGCATATTAATTAACAATGCATTGATTATTTTGAAAGTATCTTAAGTCACCAACTACATCATTTTCACTCTTTGGGCATTTTATGATACTATTGATGATTGTTAAACTAGATTATCTTATATTATTCAAAATGTTTATATGAAAAATTTGACAGTTTTATAGCTTAACATATAAAACAAAACAAATTAAAGTTGCCATTAACGTAATATTATCTTTAGAAATTGTGTATATATATGGAATTCAAACTCATAATGTTAACAAAAAAATTTACATTATAGATAATTAGGTCTAGGTTATTAAGATAGTAGACTCAATAGTTTACTATAAAATCTGCTATAGTGCAGTGAATTTGAAATTAGGTCTTACCACTGGTTGCATGCGTTTCTTTCCAATAGGGTAGTGATAATGATTTGGAGTTTTCATGGCATTGGAAGTAAACCACAATATGAACCCTGATAATAGATCTAATAGAGAATCTAGTGTTGATGCAATAACTGCTAATGATTTGCTCTCAATTGATGTAAAAACCTTTGCTCCAAACAACACCAAGTTGCATGCATTTGACACAAGAACTGCAACCCTTTCACTCTTTGCTAGTTGCTTCATTTCATCCTGATCAGAAACATATATATGATTCACATTTATTTATTACAATCCCCTTTATGAATCAACATGTGTTTGAGGAAAAAAGATCGGCAAATCGGCTCTCCAGATCTTGTCTTATATGATGTCTCAGACTAATGAAAAAATATCATATCGATTAAAAATTTTAAACATTCATTATGATTGTTGTTTTTGCTTATTATTATTGGCTCTGGGCATCATATGGAATATGATCTGGGACTACAGAACTTTGTCCGAGTTTGAGGTTATCAACCTTACTTAGAAAACTAGGAAATTTCACCAAGAATATATAGCAAACAATGGTTAATGCAGCTTCATCTTTGAAAAGTTGTAAGTAAAAGAAGGTGATAGAAAATGAACCTTAGTGAGACTTCCAGGGAATAAACCAGTTTCATTCATAGTCTCCACCTCATTGAATCCTTCAAGGAGCATTTCTTGTTTCTTGTAATAATCTGCTATCTTGCGTTGCTTCCCTAAAACAAATGATTCAGACATATATAAATATACAGTTATATATATATATATATATATATATATCTGCATAAAAAAGTGGAACTTGTAGAGTAGTAAATAGTAAAAAAGCTAAGTAATAGAAAGAAGGACTAATAGAAAGAAGAAGAAAAACAGAAAGTTTGGACGTTGAATATAAGAGAAGGAAAAGAGAGAAAGAAAATCTCACTGTTGTTACGAAAAGGGAAATGAGAAACACTGTTCTGATTCTTATTATTATCATCCTTTTGAGTTTGAGGTGGCTGTTGAAAGCCCTTCACGTCAAGTTTCCATTCTCCCTTTCTTGCGGTGTTTTCTACAGCGGCGCCACCATGAACTCCACTGTCAGAGTCCATCAAAATTGGTTTTTAGTTTTTAGTTTTTGGTTTTGGATTAGTTGAAACTAGTAAGGAGCTACCTATATAACAAAAATGCATGCATTCAAAAAATTGTATTAATTGATTAATTATATCCTTACTTTATTTGATTAAGAATTTAATTAAAACAAAAAATTAATTTTTGTTTTTTTATGTGTAATAAGAGTTTATCTTACTTATATACCTTATTCATATATGTAATATATAAATCAAAACCACATGGTCCTAGAGAAAAAATTGTTGGTTGCAATGTTTTTTATAATTCTTATGAATTAAAATATATTTATTAGTGATGATTATGAAATAAAATGACCATTGCATTCCTTGTTTTTTGTTATATAATAGATGACTAATATTTATGTTGTTTCAAATTGAATAATGTAATAAAATTTACGTTGAATAATGAATTACATATAAGAACCACAACAATGAATTGTACAAAATTACAAATTGAATTGATTCTACTATCGCTACACAAATTTTCTATGATTTTAATTTTCCAATAGGATTTCATTATTCCTAAATTACAAAATATAAGAGTTTGTTAGGATGTTAAGTAATTTAGATTGAACATGAATTTAAAGACCAACAATGCATTGGTCTAGCGATGTTAGACCTCACTAAATCCTCATGGTCGAAAATTTGATTACTTTAAGTTATACTTGTTGGGAGGGACAGCCACAAACCCGAAAGGAAGTAATTCCTTACCAGGATTTGGTAACAAAAAAACATGACTTTAAAGTTTTGTCTATATAATATAATAAGAAAAGAGATGTATGCACTAACCGTGTATATGTTTTATACATAATATGATTGCGTCATTGATTTTAATTATCACTGACTCTTATAAAAAATAATACAAATAAATGATGAATGATATACTAAGTACGTATAAATTTTTACACTGCAATTTACATTGATGTAATAAATATATCAAAAGAAGAATTAGGGAAAGAAATTAAACACCAACAATGCCCATTAATATTGTTCTTATATTGGTTAACATATTAACAAATCATTAACATGAACGTTTAACATAAAACAAATCATTAATATGGTTCTAATACTTTGATTCTCATTTTATGGTTGAAATTGTATTTTATTAATATTTGTAGCTCCTTGTTGTATTCTAAAATAAATTCTAATGCATAAAATTTAAATTGTATGGAATAATATATATCTTCTATATTCTCCAACTAAGAAAAATTGTACAAACTATGAACTTATTACATTTCAAAATATTGCAAGAATACCCTTTCAATTCGCTACGTTATCTCAGTTATTATTTAATGTTTAAAAAGTGTTTGTATTATAATAGAAAATTACCAACATTGATTTGTGAAAGTGTGATATTATATAGATTATGCTTGATTCCTTAATTGCGTGCCATACTCATTATGAATATAATATTATTTTCTTATGCAGTACTTTAAAAGTTTACATATATAAACATGTATATCTAATTTATCATATTAAAAAAATGATAACTATAAATCCATATAATAATATATTTTTATAAAAAATGATTAAATATGACACATGTCATGATTTTAATAACTATTTATCTCCTTATACAAAGAGATATTTTATTCTATAATAAAAATAAAAAAATTGAAATCGCAAATTTAATGATGGATGAGAATTCTAACAAACTTTTAGAAAAAATATATTGAAGTTTTTCCATTCTAATGTTTCTGTAGTAACATTAATATTATATTGAGATCAATTTAAAATTCAAGATACACATAAAATTTAAATGCAAACAATTGTATTTAATAAATTTACGTTATTATAACTCCTAAAAAAAGTAAACTATATTTATTAGTCATGATTATGAAATGATTACTACATTCAGCTTTTTTTGCAATATCATTGTTGACTAACATTTATTTTATTTCAAATTGAATTATGTGATAGAATTTATAGTGAATAATGAATTGTATGTCCAAGACCACAAAAATGAATTGTATGTCCAAGACCACAAAAATGAATTGTATAAAATGAATTAATTATGGTCTTATTACACATATTTTATTTTTTATCTTCTATACTACTTAATAAACAAAAAATACAAAATAATCACCTCATATTTGTGATCTCCTATTTTGTCCTCATTAACTTCTTATTTCTACAAAAGAAAATCATATAACATTATTTTCTTATTTTACCCTCATTATCTTCTTATTTTGAAAGTATATTGAAAAAAGTTGAACATTACACCAATCGAATAAATTCAACTACAAATTATAAATATTTAAGACAAAGTACTATATTTGTCATTTATAACATACATACTATACATTATAAACAATAGGAAAATGGATTGATTGAAGAGTTTGTTAGGATGCTAAGTAATAGGGAATATTTTAAAGTTTTATATATATATCTAATATAATAAATATATACTAATGTAAATGATACAATTATCCTTAATGAAAATAAATTTCTATTTATACATACATATAATATAAATTTGTATGTTTAAAATAAATGTTAAGATCAATAAATCACAATTCTTATTAAACCTGTTATTATTCCTTTTATGTGATTAAACACGTTACAATTTTTATTCTTTAAAAAACTATTACTCCCATATTATTTTGAAATGAAACCAATGATATCCAAATTCGCTATAATGTACACAAACTTTTTATTAACAAAATTAATATTCTTAGTGCAGAAAAAATAGAAAAATACCAACATTGCCCATTTAGACGATTACAAATGCAAATATAATTATTAAAATAATGTATTGCCCATTAAACATAATACGATATTAGGAAAACACATATACCTTATATATTCCCATTATCATTCTCTTCCAAGGTAAGTATAATTATTAAAAATAAAACGAAATACAAAAAAACCAAAATTAAAATGATTACATGTTAATTCCTTAAATGGAGTATAGTATTGTTATATTTGTATAGTTTATATTTGCACCATTTATCTAACAACTTAATTAATTGAAATGCCTCTAGGAGATTCAATTGTCACATTTTAGTCATAGTTGTGCAAATAATAATTTCATTTTGAATTAAACTGGTTTTATTTTGTTAAATAGTTGAATAACAAATAAAAATAGACATGTTCTAAGCTTGAAAGATAAATCATACACGTGAAGCTAATCAATTGATGAAAATGAGTTTGATTTTCTAACGGAGAATGTAAAAAATATATAAAGAAAGAGGAAAACAGTTTAGAAAGTGACTTATATTTATGCTTAATTAATCACAAAGAATTAGAAGATCATACCTCTTTAAATTAATTGATTGATAATCAAAAGAATGATTACGTGCAAAAAGAAAAATGAATTTGATTTACAAGAGAGGTCTACCAAAAAAATAAGAAGAGAGTTTAGAAAATCACTCATAATGTTAAAAAAAGTAGACATTTTCACATTGATATTGTATTTATTTGTTAAAATTAAATCATATTAACACTGTTAAAATTAGATAATTCTCACAACTTTTAATATTCACAATTTAATTATGATTATAATAAACACATAATTTATAATTATAGCTCATTACTCAAATATATATATGAAAAATTGAATAGAAAATTATTATACCTCAAATTTCATATATCAAATATTAAAATTTTATATTCAGCTACATCACAAAAAAAAAACTCATTAACAATTACCTACAACTTGTTGTAGAAATTATTATGTTTCTATGCATTTCTTCTATACAAATTTAATACTCATTACTACTATTTGTTTTATTCTTTAGTAATTCAACCTACAAATAATTTATAATAATAAAAAAACATATATTATAATTAACCACAAGTAAAAATTAAATTAACAAAGAATACATCTTAGAGCAATCACAGTAGTTACTCTTTGTATTGTTCTTAATGGAACAAGAACATTTTTATACTATTCTCTAGTGTATTGTTTTTATTTTTATTACTTTTGTTGTTAAATAAGAACATTTGTAGGTTCTTCTTAACCACAAAGAAAAAATGAGAAGTGATATAGATTTTGTGGGAGAAGAAATAGATGTTATGAAACCCAAATAAGAATAAAAATAATAGTTGTCATTGTATGAAAAAAAGTAGATATTATTCTGATTTCATTAAAAATTATAATAAGAATGAATATGTTATTTATTATCGAAGAAATAAATAGTGACTTGTTAAAAGTAAAGAGTGAAGAGTGCCAAATGGCAATGCACAAAAGGTGTATGGGGTCCACAGATTCCAATCCCAATTCATTCAATTCCATCCAAAACCCTAATTTCCCCTCCCTCCCTCTCTCTCTCTCTCCGAGTCTAGGGTTTTCCTTCTGCACCTTTTACAATGGTTACTTCCTCTCTTTTTCTACGCTTTGCTTTTCTTAGCTTTCTAGCTCTATTTTCATCTTCAAGGTTTTACACCAATTTTCAAAATTTTGTTGCTTTGTTTCTCCGACTTCTCATACTTGTGTACCATTTTCGTTATATTCTAATGTTAAAAATGTTCCTTGCTGTTATACTTTTTCATTTTCTCTCTGAATTGGTTTGATTTTTTTTTTTTAATTTTGTTTGGGGTTTGTTGAATTGAACGACTTGTCTCTTATGATTGATTGATGATGAAACTCAAATTAAGCTGTGTTAATTAAATGTTTTGTTCTTAATGTTTTATTTAAGGTGTTGTGTGTTATGCCCATTATTATATATATTATATGATATAATATATACTAATTACTTGATCTGAATTTGACTACACAGCACAAATTGGGGAGAGGTCATCGCGATAAACTCCAGCAGTTCATGACAATAACTGGAGCCAGGTAATTTCTCAGTTGCCTCTGATTTCGTTGCTCCAATTTGTATCGTTAAACTAAGCGCCTGCAATGATTTTGTCATTTGCTTGTGAAGCTTAAGTACTTTACTTTCATTACATAAATGTATATGTAGGGCATCTTTTCTCAATGTGTATCAGTACCATCAAGAGGCTCATTGGATCGGGATCCTCTGATACGAATTGATATGAACTGGTACTGATAGTACAAAACACTAAAACAGCAAGAAAACTAAGGAACCAAGCCCCAACTATGGTAGTCGAGAACAAAAAATGTAGGATATAGAAGTAACAATAGAAAAGTGAGAAGAGAGTTAAGGAAGCAAAGTGCTTTCTCTGCCGAAATGGCCGAAGTAAGAAGAGAGTTCATTGGTGTCTGCTCCTGCCCCTTTATACTCTTCTGTTATACACATTCTTAATTGTAGGTCTATCATATTCAAATTTATTTGTTGGGGTTATTATTGTAACTTGTGCACTCCCATCCTTGCATCTGTCACTTCTGTTTTCAATTTGAAATTGCCATCATGTATTTTCAGTGAGAAAGCTGCACTACAGGCTCTGAAGGCAAGTGATTGGCATCTTGAAGGAGCATTTGATTTTTTTTACAGCCAGCCTCAGCTGAGGGCATTTACTGATTCTAGGCACTTGGAGGAGCTATACAATAGATATAAAGGTTAGCAATGAAGATGAGCAAAATTTGAGTCTCTAATAGTGATAGCTTTCAGAATAGTTGTATGTAGTCTTGTACCGTCCAATGAATACAACAATTGATTAATATGTAAAAATGAAAAAAAATGGAGGTTAGTCCAATTTGTAGAGGAAGAAAGAGACCCAGAAAAACCACAAGGGAAATGATTAAGAAAGATTTAGAGGTCAATGTTATATCAATGAATATGATTTATGATAGAGTATTATGACGTCTTTCAATCCATGTAGTCGACCCCACCTACTGGGATTGAGGCTTCATTGTTGTTGTTGTTGTTGTTTTAGATGCTAATACCAATTTTAAATCTGCAATCTTGCTAGTTGGTTACTTTCAAGTTATCTTTTAGACTTTTACCCATTTATAACTTGCTATCCTTTATTAAAACATGGTTTATCATGCCCATTTTCTAATCCTTTATTGCACTAATTTCATTGCAGATCCATATGCAGATATGATTATGGCAGATGGTATCACTCTCCTTTGCAATGATATACAGGTTGCTTTTTATGAACCCAAATTAATTATATTCTTGACATCTTGATGTAGTGTCTTTATAATTGCAATTATGGAAGCTTTTATACGGTGCGAGTAGTACTTGCAAACAATAATTCTAGAGAATTTGATTGTATTTGGAGTCGAAATGCATGTTACAGTCAATTGCTTGAGGGCTTTTTTTCTATTGGATTATTTTAAGGCATATGATTTGATTATGAATATGATTGGGAGTCTATCAGAATTGATCTGAGTAGTGAGTACTGGGAGATAGAGAGGAAGAACAAAACCTAGGTTTCACACTGTAACACCTAAGATATGCAGGATGTCTTGACAACTTCTGTATTGCCTTAAAAATAACCTTTCATTTATTCTTGGGTAATTGCTTACACTAGGATTAGTCAAAACATGGGGATCAAGTAGTCTAAAGTTAAGACCCATGTTAATCACATGGACAAGATGGAAGGAAACAATATTGGCATAGGTTGCAAAAGACTTAAGGAAGAATGAAAATGTAATTTGCGAAAGGGGTAAGCATGATTTACATTGAATATATATCATGCATATTTTCATATGGTCTATTTAAGTGTCTATGAATTTCTTACATTCTATTTAATATACCCTACTATAACCTATTTTTATCAAAGTTTATCTGATTACAACATTTATTATATAGATACCAGACGTGATGCTCCTTTTATTATGTATCACATTCATGTATGTTTTATCATCCCTGTTTCTTAGGTCTTGTTAAATGTAAACATATCTCATACAGTTGTAAGTTGTTGGCATCAATCACCTGGAATCCAGACTTTTTAACATATTCTTTTTTATATTTCCAGTGTCTTTGAGTTTTGACTCATTTAGAAAGTTAAGGCCATCTTTTTCACAGTGTAATTGATACTTGAGTCTTGTTTTCCTGCGCAGGTGGATCCTCAAGATATAGTAACGGTATGAGTGTGCATCTCAAAATATTTTCCATTTCATAATCAATTGATCATACATAATTCCTTGGCTATTTATTTCTTCCTTTAATATAATCCCATGCATTATATTTTAGGAAACCAACTGTTTTAATGATGATCATTTTAGTTTCAAATACCTAATAACTGCAAAGTTCGTAGATAGTGTAAAATCTATAAATTTATTGCTTGAAGATATTTTCTGATTGTTTTTATGCAAATTAATCTAAAACAAAATGATCATATAACCAGTCTAATTTAATCAAGATAATCATAAAATTGACAAAAGTTATCAAGTTGAAGGTGTGAAGAATATATATTAATTGTACACTTCGGTTAGATGTACATGGCCACTAAATTACATATGACGTACAGAAAGGTTTATGTTGGTGTCTCAGTCAGTCATTTTTCTCAGCGTAAAAGTTTTAAATTTTTATGGACCCCTAAAGACGTTGAACATGGCAGGAAAAGATTTATCTTTCTGTCTCTGGTACTGGAATATTGAAACTAGTTTCGCAATCAGCCATTTTTCTAATGAAGTCCAAAAGATATTAAGATAACAAGATAAGGTCCTTCTTTTGTAGAGAAAACGCAAACAAATAACAAATGAAGACTTCATGTTTGTAATTTTAAATGAAGAATGGTTGACCATGAAATTTACGTCTGTTTACTCTTCCTACTGGTAACTTGTTTGTATGGTGGGAATGCCTGTGGATGACAAGGAGTGCTTTAGGTAACATGGGATGTTGACATTTTTGCAGTTAGTTATTTCATGGCATATGAAAGCTGGCACAATGTGTGAGTTTTCCAAGAAGGAGTTTATTGACGGTTTACAATCTCTGGGGTATGCAATTTTTTTGGTGTTTTTAAAGAGTTTTTGTTCCTGTAATGACTAAACCCCAATTGAAGGGCATAAATTTATTGCAGGGTTGATTCATTGGAGAAGTTCCGTGAAAAGATACCATATATGCGCTCTGAGCTGAAAGATGAACGTACTGATAGTAGCATTCATATTATAGCTACAAATTAGCTTTAGTCACACTTTATAATTCATTTGTTGCAAAGAATTTCATCTCCAGCAATTATTGAAGAAGCTCCCTGAAATGATATTCACTTTTTTGATTGTCCAGAGAGGTTCCGTGAGATATATAACTTTGCTTTTGGCTGGGCAAAAGAGAAGGTATGTGTTGATTTCTTCTGGCTGGTACTCTCCACCCGTGTAGTGTAGCTTAATTAATTTGGATGCTAATTAGTGATGATCTATGGCTATAGCCCAATTTAAGTAATGTATTCAGACCTTATACAATATAATAGTTCATACTTAAGAGCTAGGTGCAACTGGCGGCATCTTGATGGAACAGGGGAGCTCTCAGGAAACTAATGGTGAAGTCATAATGAATCTGACTAGTAATTACTAAATTAAGTTATTCTTAAATATTGTTGGACAGGATTCTTTGGATCAAAATTTCAATGAATTATATTGGAAGTTTGAAATAGAGGGCTCAGGATCTTCCTTTTCTTCCAGTGAACCGTAGTCATTGTCCTGTTCTTTCTTGCTTTTGTGGTTCAGTATTCTGTGTACTACTCCTGCCTGAATAACAAACTCTGAGAATTTAGTCTTGTTCCATTTTGATTCTTTAAAAGATCAATGAACCTATACCCTTGGGCATTTATAATGGAAAATATCACATCATATGCATCATTTATGAAACTGTTTTCAGTAAGGAGTAAGGACAATGTGGTGAAGTAGTGATTTTATTACTAATTAATGAGTTTCTTAATCTTAGTACAATCCTTAAACATTAGTTATTTGGGAACTGAGGTACTATTTCATTACTAGTGTACCTGTGTTTTTTCTTTTAAAAATGAATTTTCTCCAGCAGAACTTCAGTTTCTGCTCACTAAATTTCATTTAGTTCTTGAACACTACTACTATGTTGTGCTGACCAGAGTCTGATCTATTATATGCATGTCTTAAAAGTCTATACGAGGATCATGAGGTTTACTTTCAAACACAAAAGTTGGATTTGCTTGCCTTGCTCATTTTGTTGATTGATCCGTGCCTATGTACTTTAAGCACTTTTTATACATAGGTTAATGTTTTGTAGCAGCTTGGTTGAGCACTTGAGCTTATTTTGGAGTTCTTTTTCTGCATTTTTGTTTAACTACTCATACACAAAATAAGCTTGGGATTGCTCTGGTAAACTTGATTGTATTACTTACGAACTGCTCTTTGTTTCTGTATTTGTATGTGAGACATAAAGGCATTGATCATGAATGTTGGTTCTTGCTTGGGTAGTGTTATATAATAAGTTTGGGGTGCTATAGGGATTAGAGTTCTAACATTTAAGAAAGGACTTTAGAACATCAATTGATCAAAGTAGGATGCATGGATCTTCTTCTAGTGAATGAGTTGATGTTAATTTATGTTCGTATACCTTAGCATTTTGGATTGGGTATAAATTATTTGTGGATTTTAACACTGCATTGATTCTTTGAATTTTGAAGATGTAATTTATCATATAACAGTAAAATTTTGAAGATTTTAGTACTTAATGTCACCTATTGCAGGGCCAAAAATCTCTGGCATTGGATACAGCTATTGGAATGTGGCAATTATTATTTGCTGAAAAGCAGTGGCCACTGGTTGACCACTGGTGCCAGTTCTTACAGGTAATATATGAATTGTTATCTTTTTACACAGTTTTAGCTTTCAAAGTGAGTTTGTTTAAACTTTGAATCTTCTTTATTAGGATAACTAACTTGGAGTTCAGATATCTCCTAATATTTGATTATTTTACTTATAAGAAATTTTGATGCTACCTACTCAGGCTCGTCACAATAAAGCAATCTCTAGGGACACATGGTCTCAGCTTTTGGAGTTTGCGAAGGTAAACTATCAAACATTAGAATAAAGTTCAATAGGTCTCACTCAAATTTGTGTTGATGTGGATTTTTTGTTGCATGAATATATCTACGTATAGTGTCTGTTTCTGTAGCACTGTATATACGTGCCTACGTGGTTGAGCTAGACTTACTATCCAGAATGATATAAGAAGGAAATTGAAACCTGGTTATCCTTCTTTTCTGCAAACTTTCATGGTTGCTGTAGTAAATATTTAAACATGAAAGTTTGTGAACTGTGATGTTCAAATTTTATATTTCATTTGTTGTCCATGTTTCATAATCAATCTTCAATTTAACTGAATGCATTTCCGTGATTCCGGGTAAAAAATAACATGAAATATTAGGAGTTGTTTGGGTTATGTTTTCACTAATAATTAAAAAACAGTGAACCATTGTCCTTAAGGAACAGTTTGTTAACCATTAAGTTTATCATTTTTAAATCCAAGAGCATGGTTAATGTCATCTCAAAAAATTAGTCATATAGTTTTGATTTTGTTCCCCCTCTTCCATTTTTTGTGTATTAATATGCCACTAAATTTGTCATGCTCTGTTATGCAGACCGTGGGTTCAAATTTATCAGATTATGATGCTGAAGGTGCTTGGCCGTATCTTATCGATGAATTTGTTGAATATCTGAATGAGAATGGCATCATCCAAAAGTGATAAGATCGGTGACTCCAGTCTAAAATGGTGATTATATTCGTGTTTCCGGCGATTGAACTCTTGTCATTTTGGGTTTACTCTAAATGCCAAAAAGAAGAGAACATGGCTACTAGCTTATATAAACTCATTTTGCTGACAAGAACAATCATAAATTACTTGTAAGATTGTATGGTAGAATTAGTAATGTGAGCCTCTAATGATTCCTTAGTGTTATAGTTTCTTGTTCCTTTTGATATAATAATTAGTTATTTTATGTTGGCTTGTTAGATAAGAATACTTACAATTGTGTCTGATTGTCCTTGTTTCTGTCACATTCTTATCATCTTGTAATATATGCAGCACCAAGTTGTTAAAACATTCTGAGATGGAAAAAGACAGAAAATATGTGCATGTTCTTGAATCACAATTGATGTATGGTAGAGGATACATCTTTATATATTATTGAATATTAAAAAATATACTATAATATCATTCTGTAAAAAATATATCATGCATAAATATTTTTAGCACACTCTTAATCAATATTTTATAAAGAGTTTATTAAAAAAATGTATTACTAGTGTACAATTTACTATCACATAGCCAGTTTTATAAGTCTCTATAATTATTAAGACAATTTCTAAGTGGATAATGTAAACTTTAGCATCAGTACAACCAAGGAAGGCATCACAATGTTAATAAAAAATTAAACTAGTATTGAAATTGTGAAAATATAACATTAGGTGTTAACATCCTTAAAACTTGTAAAATATATCATGAAATATAATATTAGTAGATAATCAATATTTTAATAAATGATTTTTATACTAGTATTGTCTCTATAATCTACATCTTAATAAATGAATTATACTAGTAATGTCTCAATCTTGACATGGGTCAGCATACTCTATCATGAATTATATTCACACCTCCTTAGTTTTAATGAAATTATATAAATTCCTAGTTTTTATAATTTCATTACACTGACCACTCTGCACGAGAAATAAGTATAATCTTTTAAACAAAAAATGTAATAAATGCAATTAAATTAAACAAAACATTGTATATTGTGGAGACAAACTCAAATAATATACGATTCAATACATCTTTATTATTTTTGGTTTGTTATGATATATTATAAGAGTGATTTAAACAATATTTCTTTAGAATTGTTGATGTATTTTGTAACAAAAAATAATGAAGATACATTGATTTGTATATTATTTGGACTTGTCTCCCACAATATATTATATTTTATTTACTTAATTACATTTATCGTATTTTTTTGTTTAAAATATTACACTTACTTATCGTGCAGAGGTGGTCAGTATAATGAAATTATAAAAATTAGTGAGTGAATTTGGGTAGGTGTAAAAAAAATAATAGATGATTTGTATAATTTTACTAAAACTCAAGAGATATTAGTGAAATTTACTCTTATATTTATGCAAACAAAACTAAAAAAGTACACTCTTTTGCAAATCTTGGAACTCAAACCCAAGATTTGTGTAAAAAAACATCTAAGATATTAGTGCTTTGTGTGTCTGTATTGAAATGATATTTTTGTTAATTGCTTGAACTCACACCCTAAGCTTTTTGCTTACTTATTTGTAATTATTTATAATAAAGAAGACAAAATATAGTTTTCTATATTTGATATGAGTTTATCTTACTTATTCCTATCACAAATGTAATGAGAAAACAAATACATCATATTAATCTACACGACTATTCATTCATCTTTAATGTAATATGTTATATAAACAAATGTTAACTTTTTAAAATAATAATAACTATATTACTAGTTTCATATTCCTAGTTTCAAGAGATGATAGAAGCAATAATAATAACTATATTACATCTCACATAAGGGGAATAAAAGATAGGATCCAAATATTTGTCGTCGTTTTATACTTAAAAAATTTATATTTATTTTAACCTATTAGTCTTAACGTAATTAATCATTAAAATAGTTGTTATTGATTTGATAAGTATTTCTTATCAATTATTCATAATTAATCATGGTGCTACATGCACCTCAAAGTATGCACATTTTCCTACAACTCTACAAATCTAAAATTTGTTTTTTTTGTACAAAATATCACATGTTTCTTGAAAAAATAGTCATTATTACATGGATATACAACTTAAGGAAATTCACGATCATTTCTCTGAAACAAATATTCAGCTACTTCTTTGTATGTCTTGTTTGAGTACAACCAACTTATTCTCTAGTTTTGGTATGACAAAACTGATTGAATTTACAAAGTTTTACCACGTGATTTTTGTTCATTTTATTTAGCGGTGTTTGATAATCAACTTGACACTTGCAAATATGTATTAATGTTGAATTTATTTCTTTAAAATGAATCAATAATCTTTTAGATATATTGTTTGAATGTAAAAGACATATTATTTACTCATTAGCTTATCTTTTTTAAAGTTAATAATGATTTTACCTATTGCCACAACAACTATAGGAAGAGTCTTTTTAAGTATGAAAATTGTAAAAAATATGTTGCGTAATCGAATGAAAAATGCAGTAATGAAAGATTGTTTAGTTACTTATATTGAGCGAGAAGTATTCAATAACATTCGTAACGAGTTGGTAATTCAACAATTTTAAAATATGAAGTCACATGGAGAATTATAAAATATATAACTTTTTTAATTAATATATTCAAATTTTGTGTTTTTCATATTTATGATTTCATCATTTTATATATAATAATATTTATTATTTTAATTTTAATATATGCTTTATTTCCAGATCTCAGATCTATCACTGTTCATAATTGAAAAGATTCAAAATAATTATGAGCTACTCCCAATTACTTAATAATTATTAAAGATTTTTTTTATTGATTAAATGATATATTTTATCAATTCATTGTTAAAAATATGTTTAATTGAGTAGGATAATCTCCAAAAATGATTTAATTAATTAGGAGATTCTCCATTAATATTTTGTTAATTAAATAGAGAATATTTGGTGTCAGAGAAGAGATATTCGAAAAAATAAAAACAGGTTCACCTTGAATTCACTTTCCAAATTCGAGATTTAGAATAAATAATCATAATAAACATTACTTTAATTTAAATGACATAAAAAACATCCATATAAACAGATATAAAAAAATGCTCTATGGCATAATTCCTTTAAAGGAAAATGTAAAATTGAATTGTTAAGTATAATCAATGATTTAGATTATTATACATTAATTCTCATCTCATTCACAATCCCTCTGATTTTGTCATATATATATATATATATATATATTTTTTATTTTTTATTTTTTGGTATTATAAAAAATATCCTATCCCTTAGGAGCTATTTTTTTTCGAGGTACTACTCCTTCCAACAAATATTATTCACAGAAATTGAATCATTGATCTTTTGTTCATCTTAAAGATCTAACAAACCTTAGAACACTAGGTCAACATCTTGTTGGTTGGTGTCATATAAATATATATAACTCTACTAGTTTTAAAAAAAAAATGACATTAAATTATTTCTATTTTAATTTAGGAGCCAAATTCATACTCATTTTGCCCTTAATCCATAGACAACTAATTTTTGTAAAAAATTAACCAACATTTGTGAAAATAAAAAAGGAAAAAACTCCTAAATTTAAAACATATTTTGTATACTAAAATATGACAACACAAAATAGGTATTGTATATGATAATGACAACTCTAAGTGACTCATTTTCCAAAAAAAATAATATTAATCAATGATTACCTTTTGTAATTAATAATATATGAATGCCCATCCTAAAAATTAAAAGAATATACTTACCTATTAAGAAAATATACCAAGTAATAAAAATACTAAATTAATAAATCAATATAAAATTAAATTGAATATAATAATAATGTTATAATATTAAAAGTATTTCTAATATATCAAATGTTACCTTACCCTTTTCACAAAATTACAGAAACTGTATAGACCCATAGAAGATTCGTTGACCAAAAACTATAGCATGCCACGTGTCATTATAAAATGATTATTACCACAAAAACTTACTTATGTGAATATTTCCTTAAATGGCCTAATGAAAATATACATTAATACACCTCATTTTTGATGAAACCATAGTTGTTAATTTGTAACAAATTATTTCATTGTTACCCTTAGAACAAAACCTTGTTCCATATCCTTGAAAAATTATATTGTATCTCTATCAACTTTCTTAGTCCTGTGAGTATAAATCATGCATGTAATAATTTGTATGTAGTTATTTATTTTTTGCATTTTTGCTAGAGGAATTGTTTGATTGGATATTAATTTTGTTGTTGCATTAGGCTTGTGGCATGTGAAATCTGAATGTAACATGATTATGTTATGTTAATTTTGTTTGGGTGACCAACGGGTGTTGGTTCAAGTAGTACATGTTTGATTCCCCTTAAGCAATGTATCGAGTTCTAGTATTGCGCATGAAAAAATACTCGCTGGGAGAGTTAGCCCCATATACCTGCGGATGTTCTCGGCTCGGACAGTATTGACTCTGGTGCGAGAATACCTGTGGCAAACAAATTTTTTGTTTTGTTTGGGGTGTAATTTGGAGTTGAGGGTGTTTGAATTACATTGTTTAATTTGCAGAGTAATTGTTGAAAGAAGCTTCATAAAAACCCTAGTTTGTGATTTTTGCTATATATATTATATTATATCGGGAGGGTGAATCTTGTACAACGGTAAGTCATGATATTTCGAATTCTGGAAATAGCCTCTTTGGTTGGGAGGGTAGGACTGCTTAATCTATTCTTCCAAAACCCTACTGGGTGGGAGTAGTCTCATGTACTGAGTCGCTCAATAAGCTCAGTTCAATTCTCGAGAATGAAAAAATAGGCAACGTGAGATATTTTGCCCCATAAGTAGGTGTTTTCGGCTCAACTCGGATTATTCAGCTATTATTTTTGCTTGTGAGGTTATTCATGTGGCATCATATATCAATTAGCTTCTTTAATAGTTCATATTTTCTTAGTTGCAGTTTCCATTGCATAGTTTTTATCTCTATCCTGCTTTGGATTCCAATGTAGATTGTAGATATTATTTTTCAATCCAATTTTGACTTCTCAGTAGTTCAAATTTCTCCTACTAAATTTGCGATTTCCAGAAGAAGCTTTCTTTTACATACTTATCTGTTTATCGGGTGGTAGTTTCTGCCATTCCGGTGTCTAAAACTTAGCCGACGAAGTCAAAGATCTGGTTAATGCTAACACAGATAGCAGTCACAATGTTATTATCTGCAATTTTTCTTAGCTTTGATGAATTTCTTTAGTGTTTATCGGTTCTTGATTCGTGAATTTCATGTCAGGATGGCCACTAGCTTCACCTATTGGGATGATTGTGTTGACCTCCAGGATTTGGAGGCAATGTGGGAGGTACCTGAAGTGCGCACAGAATGGTTAAAAGCGGGCGAGGTGAGAGGTCACAAGGTTCATCTCTCACGCGATCCTGATGGGCAGCCATATTTAACACAGACCGAAATGCGGGTAAAACAAATTGCTCTACCTTAAGGATTTGCCTATGTTTGGAATTTCTTGGTTGTTGGCTTCTACTTATAACAAACACATGTGTCAAGATTTCGGTAAACATCTCAAAAGCTATTTCAAGTTTTGTCCTTTTTGTGGGATGCTTTTACAAGTTGCTTGTGGGCCGTGACCTTACAAATTATAGCCCTTAAAGCTACTTTTCAGAACTAGACTTTTGTAACATAATCAATATCCTAAGCTTAACGTTTCGCTTATGCTCGATTGGTTGTATGTCCTTATACAGAATAACTTCGATTTATAAGTTATATGGCAACAGTTAGTTGACATTTGAGAGTATGGATATCCATGATCAACAAAAAAGATGGTTTTATGGTTCTAAATTCTAACCATTTATCTCTTGAATAGACATACCATTCCTTTTCGATATTGTATTTCTAAATGTTTCGATTTCTTCTATGTTTCTGTCAGTTCATTATACTATTGTAGAAATGGGAAGTCCCGAAAGCCTTGTGTTCTCCTTTGTTTTTTACTTTGCATCATTTTGTGATTTTCAGGCTTTAGCGGACATTGTCATCAGCAGGCACTTTCAATCAAAGATAGATCCTGTATGTTTCCCTTTTGTTTTGTTATTGCGTCATATTATTTTGTAAATTTGTTTTCGGAGCCCGGAATAAGTTTGACTAATACTGTTTTAAGCATTATAAAGAAAGGTGTTAGAGTTATTGGATGTTAATTGCTCTTTCTTCCCAGACAATGATAACAAGAAGTTGTAAATCTGCAATCCCATATGTAGTGGTTAATTTGCTGCATCAATGCAAATTCATAGTTGAAATCAATATGCTTCCTCCACAAGCTCGATCTTTTATAATCGCCTCTATAAATTAACTCTTGACTGTTTACGTTTTATGTTCGATGGCATTTGAATTTTTATATTTTACATGTATGCAGTGCTGTGTAAAAATAGTACTGTCTAGGATTTGTTGAGGTTGAATATCAAATATTGAAAACATAAATAGATGCTCAACATCCTAATCTTACCGTAGCTAGAAGGGGGCGAAAAAAGAAAAAAACTTGAAAGAAGAATGTTGTATAAGATCGAATTCAGTCTGCTATGAAGTATTATAAGATCACAAGGATGAGCTTGACACTGTTATTCTTTGACAGAAGTTTTAAGTTTGGTAAAGTTCTAGAGCCAATAGATTTTGTTCTACTACTGATGAAGGGTGTGATTCGCAGACACGAATAATGTAGGTCATAGAACTATCTTTCGTTGCATACCCTTTAACTCTTACTAATTTGCATCCTTTTATGACCAATATAAATATTTCAATTGTTAAGAGTGTCAATAGTGATTATAGTTTGTAAGAAATGCATTTTTTTGCTTGCTGCAGAGCATGATTTGTGCTATTGCTGAACTTGAAAGTGATAGGCAACTACTTGTTATGCGATCTGACAAGGACCCTACGGAGGCTACATTGGGGCTTATGCAACTCTCATCAAAAACTGTCAAGTGGTTGATGAGGTATTGGCTAGACGTTGATCGCTTATTTCATGTGCTAAAACACAGCAAAAGTTCCTTATTTCATTGTTATATGATTATGGTTCCCGGAGATTAACTGGAGTTTACAGTGAATTAGGTTATCGTCAATATGGAGAAGGCGATGAATATTTCCTTTTCAGACCCTTTGTAAATGTATATTTTGGTGCTGCTTGTATTAAGTGGTTGTCAAAATTTGATAACAAGTAAGTTCTACATGCTTCATATGGTCAATGTATAAAGTATACTCTAGAAATGAATATTGCATAGTGATTGTCATGATTGTTTGTTCTGAAATATTTATCACATTGAGAGCATTACCTGCAGAAAAAGAAGTGAAGAGTTCATTGTAAGGGCATATAAAGGCGGTACGAAGAAGGCGATTCATAAATCAACTTTGGACTATTGGAAAGGATATCTCTCAGTCAAAGAAAGTTATCCATCCAGGTGTTTCCTCCTTTTCCTTATTGGTAAAATATAGTTTCGTTTGAAGTTTTTGGTACTTTCAAGAGATTGTTTTTAGATCGATGGTGAGCCTTGGTGCAACAGTAAAGTTGGTTAATGTCTCGTGACCTAGTGGCCATGAATGCAAATCCTGGAAACAATCTCTTCAATTGCGGGGCAAGGCTGAGTACATTTATCCTTCCAACTTGGCATGAGACTCGTGCACTGTGGTGTCCTGTTTTCATATATTGTTCTTAAAAATATGCTCTTGGGTAGTTTGCTAATGCTGTCTATTAATATTTATCTATAGACTGAGTAGTATCCTTGTGCGAACATATAGAATTTCCAAGGTCTATTTGATTTATGAAAAATAACTTCCTAGAAAATGTTTTTGAATTTGATGTAGATATCTTATTTCGCCATGCTTCGTATAATAAACAACAGAAAAAATAGTGAGAAAAACTCTTCTAGTCTAGGAGTGAAAACAATAGTCATTTTCCACATAAAACCAAACACTAGAAGGTTATAGGATCATGTCTCAGCAAAATTTTGTCAGAGGGTGTTTTTAGTTGGTAATTCTAAATAGTAACAGTAATACTTTCCAATAAGTTATCCTCACCTGAGAATCAATTCTAGAAACCTTCTTACTGAATATTTTTTCATATTCATGTCACTTTCTGCAAATCAAGTGAAGCCTGAGAAATTACTATTAGATGCATGTGTGAAAAACGAACTTATGTGTCTGAGGCTATGCTTTGAAGATTTCGGCTCAGGTTAAGATGGTATATGTGCACAATTAATCCTAACAATCAGGCCAAAATTGTATGTCAAGTTTTAGGACTCAAATCTCTAGCATGTATGATGCTTTCTTTCTATGCTGTCATATACATATATATATATATATATATATCTACATATATGTGTCTGTGTGAGTGCAGGAGACACAGAAACAGCAGCATTATATTAAATTATGAGTCATTGTATGTTTTCCGGGTTAGACCTTAGAAGGAAAGCTCAAATTTAGTGAGTTATGAAGAATGTCTTATTCTTATTACTTCATTCTTGTGCAGAAAACCTGTGATTGTCGTCCGTACTCCTCGGAATGATGCTCCAGAACCTTCATCAAAAAAATCAACAGGTCACATCCCCTAACCCCCACCTTTCCTTCCCAACCTGCTTTTTAATTTGCAACTTCTGAGATATAAGAGACATTGCTTGGTGTCATTGTTTTGGTTTAAATTTCGCATTGAGGCTCATCTTAATATTACACTGACCTTACTACATCATCATTATTTAGTAACTTAGTAAGTTGTTATATCAGTTAGATTTATATTTTCAGACTTTGTCTAGTTTGTTAATCCTGTGTTTTGGTCATGTGGAGGTTTAGTCTTCAAAAATATTTCTTGAACATTAAAATCGGTATTCGATATGTTTACTTTTTTGATATATTTTTAAATTGGGTGTATACAAAGAAGATAAAATGTAAGTGATAGAGATAAATATATGTGGCCTTAAATACAATGTTCAAAATTGTTAAACTAACAAGAGTATTAGTTTTATGGCTTTTAGATCTGGTTAATGGTGTATAAGTTCAGGTTATTTTTTGTATTGGATGGTTGATGAGTTAACCATTAACCATGAATGTACTCATTAAACAACAATACATGCGATTAACCGAGAATTTATACACCATTAAGCAACATAAACCTCACATTGATATTGATATGAAATTATGTTAGTCTTAGTCCTCATATGATTTTGAATTATTGCATTCTAAATATCATATATTGGCTGATGAGTAGTTTGATATGTTTTTAGATGTAGTTGTTGCAAGTGATGACAAATATTGGGACTCCAGAGCTTCTCCAGAAGATATGGCAGATATGTGGAATCATCCCGAGGTCCGAAGACACTGGAAGAAATCTAAAGAGAAAAGGGGAAAGGCGCGTTTCAAACAAGATGAAAACAAGACTCCGTATCTTTCCCCGGTGGAATTGAAGGTATGAAACTATTACTAGTAATGAAAAAGTTATTCTTCTTGTCTGTTGCTTTTTTCTCCAACTGCACATTATGAAAGTTTATTCAATGTTCTATGATAAATGATGGTATTTTGTTAGCTGTTATAGTAGTTTTTCCTAACACCGAGCCGAAATGAGACTCGAACTCATGCTTCACATCCACTTAAAGATAGCATACACCCGAAGTTTTAAAGTTATTTGTGTTTAAGAAATCAAATGCATATGAATATTAAGTATATGGTTTCTTATAATGTTGATCTTTTCTTACAGGCAGTTGCAGATATAGTTCTATCCAAACACTTCCGAACAAAGAAAATTAAATCTGTAAGTATATAGTCTTATTGAAGGAGTTTGATTTTAGTCTTTTTCCATAACATAGACTAAAACAAGTTTAAAAAGTTGAGAATCCTAACCCTTTTGTAAGGATCTAAAATGATATCATATATAAAATGAAACAACCAATTTTTTTGGGTTTTACCAATAGGAATGTTTACCTGTTCGGGTCGGAAGGGGGAGACTTTGAGACCATGAAATACAGTTATGAGAAAATTTGAAGTCTTCCATATTCTTCCTTCTGAAAACCGACTTGGAAACGGTCCATAAGTGACCGGACTTTTTTTTCGGTTGGACCTTCCGGATTAAAGAAAACTTTGTTTGTAACACATAAAGTTTGAGTTCACTTCAAAATGTTCTTTGGTGCACAGACAGTACTTTGTGCCATTGGAGAGGTTGTTAGCAAGCGTTTCGTAAATGGATTTGGAGATCATCCTGGAATAATGGGGATTGACTATTCCACTGCTTACTGGATTTACTTGTAAGTATAGAACATGTTCATTATCATATTTGAAACATATATTTATGGAAGCAAGTGTATATTTGTAAATATTAAGCAGTGTTATTGTTTCTTCTGTTAATAATGATGTGTGTTTGTTTTGTTCAGGGAATTGGGTTACAGGGCTTATAAACTTGAAACTGTTCATGATCTAAAATGTCCATTTGTGTCAATGTACTTTGCTGCTGCCTATGTAGCATGGTTATCAGAATATGAAGGAAGGTATGCATCACTTTTGTATGCATATATTTTGATGTTGGAAGTTGAAGATTTTACAATCCGTGTTACAATCACACGTTCTACATGTGTTGTTCCAATAGTTGGGACTCGGATTTTCAATGTTAACTTTTAAGATCAAATTAGTCCTTGTGATAATAGCATTGACATAATTTTGATTGTAATTCAGGGAAAGAACACTAGACTTTGTTGCTCAAGCATACTTTGTGGGGCCAAAAAAAGTGAAACCTCAGGATAATAGTCCTCTTTGGCTAAACTTTGTGGAAGCTCTAAACAAATATGAAGAATCAAAGAGGTACAAATTATGGATGCTTATGAGATAGACACAAACTACTTTTCTGCAATACTTGTCCAAAAAAACTCACTCCTTTGTCTCATAGAGATAGAGACCATGTGTCCCCAATGGTATCTCATTCCTTATCTCAGACCAATCACATATTGCAAATCTGATTATATTGATTTGGTTTTACAGGAATCGTGATAGCTGCTCCATCATGTAACCTGACACTAGGAGGGTTCTGTGCCAAGTTCTTATCTTTGTATTTCATTTGAGAGTTATGTAATTGTAATAGTGAAACAAATTGATAGGGGTTGTTGTTATTATAGAAAAGGATCTTAGTACAACATGATTAAAAAACAGAAGAAATTGTCTATTATATTATTGATAATAATTTTTTTGATCACCCTCATGCTTTTGAATATGGTATAGGAGCAAATCTATTCAACCCAAAGTGTAAACATATTCAACTATAAAAAATTCGCATTATATCCTTTCTCATGTTTCCCCTTTTCAGCACCTTAACCTTAAGGCCTAAACTCGAAACGATTTTTAGAAGCGATATTTGTTGAGAGTGATAACCATACATTCCGAAAATGAACATACATACTACATGTTAAGGCCTATTTGGTGTTTGTTTAAGCATCATCAAGAGCAAGGACTCCAGGGAGTTGCTTCCCCTCAAGAAGCTCTAAGCTGGCACCACCACCGGTAGAGATGTGGCTCATCTTGTCAGGAAGGCCAACCTTCTCCACAGCGGCGACCGAGTCACCTCCTCCGATGATGGTTGTTACTCCCTTGTCGCTCAGTTCCGCTAGTTTCTTAGTTATAGCCTGCACATGAATGAAAATAGTCATCACTCCAAAATATCAAACTATAAAAACTTGAAGTATAGGACAAAAGAACCCTCATCAATGGTGGATGATCTAGTAAGTTTAACATAATTCCATACCTCTGTTCCTAGTGCAAACTTGTCAAACTCGAAAACACCCATTGGTCCATTCCAAATAATGGTCTGAGTTTTGTTTAATGCTTCATTGAATGTTTTAATGGAATCAGGTCCAATATCCAATCCCATCCATTCATCTGGAATGCTTGATGCTGCTACAATCTGTGAACATATGAAAGAAGAACTTTATATATATCACAACATTCTAAAGAATATTAGAGCCTTGGAGTTGAAAAAATAGTCATTAACTCATTAGAATATTTCATTAGTTTGAAAATGTAGATAACTTGTTAGTAAATCAACAGAACTCCTAAATTCACAATAAAGAAATCAATATTGTCCGAGCAACTCGAAGAAAATGATAGTACCTTGCTGTTAGCATCAGCGGCGAACTTATCGGCTATGACTACATCAGTTGGAAGCAATAGGGAAACCCCTTTGGTTTTAGCTTTTTCGAGAACAGAAGTTGCAAGATCAAGCTTGTCTTCCTCCAAAAGAGATGATCCAACAGAATAACCTTGTGCCTTGTAAAAGGTATAGATCATCCCTCCACCAAGAAGAAGAACATTAACACTCGACAGCAAAGATTCAATAACACCAATCTTGGTAGACACCTTCGATCCACCCACAATAGCAGCAAACGGCCTCTTCGGGTTTGACACGGCTCCGACTAGATAGTCGAGCTCCTGAAAGAAGTAAAAACTGGTAACAGATCAATCGACAATATAAACTACCCAACATTCAACAAAACTCGCAATTACTTCCTACATACCTTTTGCATAAGGAATCCGGTGACAGCAGGCTTCAAATATTTAGCCACTCCTTCTGTTGAAGCATGAGCTCTGTGGGCAGTGCCAAATGCATCATTCACATAGACATCTGCAAGAGCAGCTAGCTTCTTCGCAAACTCAGGGTCGTTCTCCTCCTCCTCTTTGTAGAACCTTACATTCTCTAGAAGCAACACATCACCTTCTCGAAGTTGCGCAACCAATTTCTCAACTTCCTCCCCAATAGAGTCATTTGCTATCTTAACCTGATCGGTCAAAAATAACACAATGATTCAATACTATAACAAGAGGGGCATGCCAAAACAAACAGAAAAACTGTTTTAAGTTGCATTCCGCAAACCGTATTGTGGTTTTGGTAGTCATTGCAATGACATCTCGACCGCAATCGTAGCCAGCCACATTTTCCCTCAATTTTCCACAATTGTGGTAAATGCACAATATCTGCAACTACGGCCGCAATTTAAAACACGGCACATAAGTATAAAAGGTATACCTCAGTTCGAAGAAGTGCAGATAGCCTTGGTACAAGGGGCTTCAAGCTGTACTTAGGTGTTACACCCTTTGGACGACCCTGAAAACATCATCTTCAACTTCAAGGACTATTTAGATCAGAAACTCAGAATCTAGATTCTAAAGAATCAAGTTTGATATTATTAATTTCCCAGGTACTAAATTGGGAGGTTAATTTTTAAATTTTAATGATTTAAACAATATGTGACTACAAATTAGATCACCACGTATCAAACCTTTTTTTTTTTTTTGGTTTCTCACAGGTATCTTCGCACTAGAGGTAATCATGTCCAAGCCGGGAATATCCACACGTACCACTTATCAAACCTTTGATCATAAAAAGTACTTCCTCTTTTGAGCAACAAAAAAGCACATAGACAAACCCAAGTTACATATACTAAAAATATCTAGTACCAACAACACAAATCTAATTCAAACAAAGCAAAACAAAAACCCAGAATACAGATAAATCAAAAGACAAAAACAAAACATACCCATAAACCAAAAACACATGAAAATGTTAGATAGAAGAACATACCAGGTGGGAAGCTAAGATAACCTTAGCACCATAACCGGTTAAGTAGTTGATGGTGGGTATAGCTGCACGAATCCTAGTATCATCAGTGATGTTAGAGTTATCATCCAAAGGAACGTTCAAATCAACCCTCACAAACACTCTCTTTCCTTTCAACTCACTCTCCTTCAATGTTCCAACGCTTCTCTTTGTTGCCATTTTTGTGAATGAAATCAAAGTCTAAAAATAACCCAATACATGGAATGGAATAAAGATTGCAACTTTGGTGACAAAAGTCAAGATGTTAGTGTATAATAATGGAAATAGATCAAGTATACAAGATCAAAGTCAAGTAAGAGCAACTACCATAGTGAGATGTTTGTTATTTTTTTCCACCCACGATACTCGAACCTGAGACTAACTTAATCAAAAAAACATGTACCACTTGAAATTGTAATAAATTATAAAATAATGTGTGTGACCCAAATAAAAATGAAAATATTGTTTGTCCACTCTGATTGTGCTAAATATTCTATAACATTTATACAAGGAAAGGACGGTGTATGTGGAGTTAGACTCCTCCCCATTAATGAAGAGAGAATTGCTATCTAAAACAAAGCAAAATCAAATTACACTGCTAACTAGATGTTAGAACTAATGTAAAGTTATATTGGATCCTCATATTTGTTGCATTATAATACGTTAAATATTCGATTTTTGTATTTGTTGGGAGGAATAATCACATTTCTTCCAAAATGCGATTCATTCCTTACTCCTGGGATGAAAGATTCTACAAAAAAAAAATGAAGTTAAAGATCAATTTTTTATATATAACCAGGTTGATCATTTGGCATGGAATTGTTGTAAGATTACTAGAGATTTTGATTTTTTGTGATATTTATCATTTGGCATAGTCTAATCATAAGAAAGTGATATTTATCCTCTTAGGTTCACATCAAGTTAACTCATGTGAGCTCTTCTGAAGAGAAAAAACATAGTCTAAATTACATGCATGCTTAAGCTTGTCAACCAAAAAATATAAACTATAATTCACAATAAAAGAAATTGAATAAGAGAATAGTAAATGGTTATTTCATTGATTATAAATGAAGAAAAGTTTCTTTAAAACAAAAAGTTCTACAAAATGCTCAATTCTAAAGTCAGTGTTAATATATATGATATATGAATAATGGGTAGATGATCACTAAGCATAATATATTGAGGAATGCCGCAATTTTCAACAAATATAGAGGACATATTGGATGATATAAAACTCAAATCATGAATCTGGATAAAAGGAAAATATAAGTCTGTCAATATATCTTGGTTCGAATGGACTTCGAACCGAGTTCTATGCTTGCAAGACTAATACCAGCAGAGAGGAAGTCATGGTGAAAATGGTAACCTACTATATATACCTGCATTATTGGCCCAGGTTGAAATCAATCATGAGTTTGAAAAATGTTTTGTAAATAACTACTTATGTTTTCATATGTTCCATAACATTGTGGACATTTTTTTGTGTATTTTTTCATCACCAAATATCTTATCAATAAAAAAAAATACACCCACTTGAAAATTATTTCTAGCTAGAAATGTGCCATTTTTTAATAACTCAGTATCTTATATTTTATGTTCCCTATTGCATAACAAATATGAAATTTTTTATTCACAATGTGATACCCTATAAAATTATTTTGGATTTAATAATTTAGCACGTTTATTTTCTGCACCACTCTTCCAATTTTAGGTTCTCTTTATAAACCCCTCCAAAGCCAGTAGTACAATACAACCCTTCCTTTTTCTATGTTCTATGTTAAGCACATTTCTTTTAATCATTTTTATCTATACACAAGTTCTCAAACTCAATCAAAACACAAGTTAAACGAGGGTAAAATATATATATTCCACCTAGAATAAAGAGAACATAAAGTACATAACATAAGATAATATATTCACGAGTTTTTTCCATCTATAGCAACCAAGAAGAGAGTTTGAAACTTGAATGCATGGCACATGAAAGTAACACATAAACCATATAATAATAACTTGTTTTTATTACTTGTTATAGAGAAGTCATAATGGTGACAAGCATGAAATAAAAACCATACCCTTAATGGAAATTCTTTGCAATATTATGACATGGCAAGATGAGAGTAAACCAAAAAAGCATAACTCTTTACACCTTTAGTTGTAGAATCCACAAGTTTTAGAGGAATCTTTTTGTGAAAAGGATTGAGGAGAGGACATCTAAACATGGAAATGCATATTCCGTTGTCTTAAATGATGTCTCAAACCATGTACTAAATCAACGAAAACATGTCATGTTGGTTAAAAAATTAAACATTTATTATTATTTTTTCTATTTTTGCTTCAATATTATTAGTCATGTGCATACAAGAGAAAACGCATAGAAGCAACTTCAATTCCTCAACTTGTGCTATCATATATATATATATTCATAATTCATCTAAGTGGTTTCCTTCTCTACATTTTCTTCTTCTTCTTCTTCATTGTTGTTGTTTTGGCTTCTTTTCTTAGAAGGAATGTGCCTCAGAAGTAACATGAAATTGGCTATAGTGTTGCTTATATTGCATCTTCTCTTGTCACTTTTCTTATTCCCTCTATATATTCAACCAGAACCTCCAATTGGGATAGCTCTATGTTTAAGTATCATTCCTTGCTTTGTCTTGGTTTATGTCATCATTGTTTGGTGAGTACTGAACCTCATCATCATAGCTATCTGGTAAGTGCATGCAAAGAGTTGTTTATTGTTGGGTTTATTCAAGTGTGAAGTCCCACATTGGATATGCGGGGAGGAATAAAAGAGTTTATAAGAAAGAAAGACCCATGAAACTAATAATTTAAAGTTTTGGTTCAAGACGTGGTGTTACTCATTGAACAAACATTGCTAATGGTCATTATTGTTTAAAAGTTTGAGAAATTTGGTATCTTTTAGTTGCAACTTTTTACATTATTCTAGTCAAAGTTGATGATTTTTTTTATGATGATATCCTAAGGAGAACTTATTAGATAGCACTTCTTATTGAAACTTATTACATAGTCTAAATTATCCACTTTTTAAAGTGAGTAATTAAAACCATATCTATCATTACTATATCATTTAGTATGATGTATAATACTACAAGAAAACTTACACTTAGTGGAAACAACAAAATCATTAGTAAAAGACTAAAAATTGTAGTTATAACCTAAAAAACTTGTACTTATGAGTGTTTTCATTTCTATAAGTCATTGTATTCACTATTTTGTTTTCATATATATAGGTAATTTAGTTACAACTACGATTCTTATTTATTGGTATAACCCCAAAACCTATATCTATGATATAAAATTATAAGTATAACAACTTATAAATAATGGGTATATATTTTTAAGACTATACCCACTATTGTGACGATGTCACCTTAGGTTTTATTTTAGTGACACTCATTATATAAATTTGTCAAATTAAGGTAAATACATCTTTGCTTAGTTCAACTCTAAAGGCAAATTTAATTAAAAAAAGAGATTTATCAAAGTTTTTATGCCTTCCACCACCTTTTATTGGTTTGAAATATGTTATTTCATTTTGCAGTGAACATGTTCATTTGTGGATATTGAGCTAGCATGCATTTGGAGGTTACAAATGGTAGCATAGAAAAATGGCTTTGCTAGTTAGAAAGGAGTGATGTGATACAGATAGAAAGACTTGAAGAGAGTGAACCAAGATACTCTTCCCTAAATATTCATGTTCGCATGTCCCGAACCAAGATACTCTTCCCCAAATATTTATGTTCGCATGTTCCGAACCAATCAAATTTCACCAACTAACATAAAAAATCATGTTTTGTTTTTATGTTTTTTCTTTTTAAATATGTCGTAATTTTCAATTGGATGAAGACGCAATAAAATATAGAAAATAGGACAGGTGAAGAGAGTAAAGTGAAATATCAAATTTAAGTGACTTATCACTATTACCAATCATGCATTGGTCATTCACTATGTGATTTGTTGTTTTAGTTTTCTTATTTAGTAGCTAGTTCCTAAACTTCACAAAGTCATGTGCTGTATTTATTGTTTATTGATGCAGATTTAATTTATTGGGTAATAAATTATTTGGATATGTTGTCTTTCTTATGTCCATTATCATGAATGAAAATAAGAGAAAGTATAAACAAAAAAACACAATTTTATTTGGTATACAACGGTCACAAGATCAGAACAATTAGACTTGTTGATTTTAGCGGATGATATAAATAATAGTTGAACATAGTAGGAGATTGACTAAGATAAAAACAAAATATATTTAATTGATTAATAGTTAAAGGAATATTTTAAATATATATATATATTAGAGAAATATTCATTGCCACCTTTTATATTGCATCTATTAGTTCTTATTTATAGACTTCCCTAAAGCGTTAGTATTTTTCTATATGTTTTCATGAAACCTCTATTGACTACAACAATAATTATCATAGACAAAAACTGGTGTATTATTATATTGCACAACTATTGAGTATTTACTTGGTATATTGATTGTTTTTATTTACATTATAAGCATCTTATCTTCTCTTCTCATTTTATCAATGCATGTTGCATAAGTTTCATTACTCCCACAATGTAATTTTCCATTCATATTTTAATTGGTTGTATGAATTTTTTTCATGCATGTTAGCATATTAGTATTTGTTGTGGATCAGAACATTCAATCTACTTCATTACACTTCTAATGATCAAATCACCTTATAGTTCTCTTATTATTTTTTTAAGTTTGTTATGGGTGAGACTCGAACCTACAATCTTTTTCACTTCATCTCTTAAATCCCTTTCACTTTAACCATCATATTACCTCATAACTCCTAATTGGTTGTATTGAATTATATATGAGTTTATAGAGTAAAAAAGATAGAATTAGAATTGAATGCGGTAAGAGTTTATAGAAAATACAATAGATTCATACATTATAAAATTTTAGTATGCATGGACGAAATTATTAAAAATTAATGTTTCATCAATTAATATAATTTATGATAGAACATTATGAAATCATTGCATTTATATACAATTGTGATAGAGCCAAAGCTCATTAGGATGATTTCTTTGTCTCAAAAATGAACTAGCATTCTTTTATCAAAGTGAGTTTATCTTTATCAATACACAAAGCCTTTTATGTACTTTTAAAAATATATTACTTATAGGTTATAAGTTTATATGTAATTAATGAATAAATAGTAACTAGTATTTAAGGTTAAAAAAAGTAACTATTTTTAGTACATTATTAAATACAATATATAAATAAATTCTATTTAAAAATTTATCAATATCATTCCAAATTAGACAAATATGTCTATATATAATAGGGGAGGGATTCATTCACGATATAAAATAAATTTTATTTAAAAACTTATTCAAATGATTTCATACTTATTAATTACGATTATGAGGAGTAATCTTTTTACACAAATTTATATTGTGTCATCTATTACGCTACTAATAATTTTTATCAAATATAAAATTAATTATATTATTGAAAGTTAAAACTTATATATCTCACATATCAAATTTTATAAAAAATAAATTTTTATGGTACTTCTTTTATAGGCATCAAAATTAGTGCAATACATGTTTTCAAAGTATATAAGAATTGGAGTCATTTAATTATATATTAATTGATATTCAAATTTGAGAAAATGATCTAGCTGTTATATATTCATTAATGAGCAGATGAATTAATTTATATTTATAAAAAATTACTAACAATGTAATAATTGACTTAATTTAAATTGATGTAAACAATTCATTTTTATTATATATTATATACTTTTATATGATATGTTTCAACTATATACACTATTCTATTATTATAAATATTTTTCTATAAGTATTTCCTAAACTTAAAAAGTCATAGGTGTATTAAATAATTATGTACTTAATAAAAAGCTTGATAAAAAAAATAATATATCCATCTTCTAAATTATGATTTGACTTTAAGTTGATCTATAATCTACATAAAATTACATAAAAGTATATTTTCATTATCATACCGTACTTGTCTTTTTATAGGTACTATCGTTTGTAATGTATAGTTTATATTTTATAAATTCGAATATAATTTTTTGCGCTAAATTTACGGTTGAGTTTATTCAATTGGTTTAATATTCAATTTTTTAAATACATTTTTAAAATAAGAAGATAATAAGGATAAAATAAAAAAATAATATTATATAGTTTTTTGGTAGAAATAAAAAGATATTAAGGGCAAAATAGGAAAACACAAATTACACCATGATAAGTGGTTATTTTGTGTTTTCCCTTTATTAATAGTACATATATCTTTGAATCGAACACCATATATACTACCAATCGTGTATCAAAACTAACCGACTGTGCTGACATTATTAATCATTTTTCAATTGAATCATTCCAACTATACTAGTTAATTTTTTATTTTTTTTAAAATAACTTAATTTTTATCAAAATATTGATATTATATATATTTAATCTCACTACTATTCAATTTAATTAGTGGGTCAGTACAAAAATATCTTATAATAGGAAAAAAAATCAATACATTTAGGAAATGAATTAAGTGAGAACTTTATAAAAATAATAATAAATTTTTTTATAAGCAAAAATAATAACAATTAATATGAATCATTTGATTTTATTTGGTCAAAACAACACAAAATCAAGTTATAATTTTGGAGAATAGATCATCTTCATTACTAGAAAGTCAAGTAATAGACCAAAATAATGAAATATGATACAAAAAATATTTAACAACTCCAATTTTAGATTATTTTTTTTAATAAAGTAATATAAAACATTACTAGAAAGGTCTCGGAGTGGTACATAAAGTAATATAGCGTGTATTGGTTCAGACGATACATGTTTGATTCATCTTAAGCAATTTCTCGACTTCGAGTCTTCTGAATGAAAAAATATCTGCTAAGAGAGTTAGCCTCACATACATGTGAATGTTCTCAGTTCGGACATAATTACTTTTGGTATAAAAATACATGTGAGAAACAAAAAAGTAATATAAAATATAAGAAAAAAATATTTACACTATTTTTCAGCACTGGAGTTGAATTCGTATCTAGAAATGGGTAGTTACTTAAGATAAAAGAAAGTTGAAATGGTGACCATATTTTCAAAGAAATACGTGTCTTACTTCATCAGCGTTTCCTTAACCCTCTCTATTTCCAATCCCACTATAAATACTACTCTCACCCGTTTTTCTCTCAATTCTCAATTCTCAATTCTCAATTCTCTTCAACAATGGCGGAACCGAATCTCCCTTTGATTTCTCTGAAAACCGCTGATGGCGAAACCTTCAACGTGTCTCCGATTATCGCGAAGCACATGGAAATCGTTCAAAACTTCATCGGAGATGATTCATCAGTTTCAGTCACTTCCTCCGTGGTTCCTCTCCCCAATGTCAACGCTTCGGAACTCTCTAAGATCATCGATTACCTCGATTATCATCATAATTTTCGCAAAGGTGTTGATTCAAATGATGAGGAGGCGAAGGAGTTCGATGAGAAGTTCACGAAGGGATTGAGTCATGATGAATTGAAGATGTTGCTTATTGCTGCTAATTACTTGAATGTGAAGGAGCTTCTTGAATTGTTGTTTCAAACTATAGCGGATATTATTGAGAACAAGAGCGTTGAATATGTGAGGAATTTCTTTGGAATTGTTTCAACGTATACGCCTGAGGAAGAGGAAGAGCTTCGTCAGCAGCATCGATGGGCGTTTGAAGGTGTTGATGAAGATTGAATCGTTCAGAGTAATTCTTATTGTTATTGTTGTTGTTGTTAGTTTTTCTTCCAATAAGATCATCAAATTACAATATTATTGTTGTTATCTTATCTTTTCAGAGAAATGCTATCCTTAATTCATCTATAAGCAATTTTGCTTCATTAAAACCTGATTATAAATCTTTGACACAATTGCAAACAATTATAAGATGAGTAAAAATATGCACCGATAACATATGGTAATTTTAGAGTTTAAAATCGACGTATTTATGTTATTATTACATCATCCACTATAATGATTCGCTAATAGTATAAAAACACTTATACTATTAGTATATAGATATTAAATCCTTTTATAAATCTTTACTAGACATAAATATTATATTCTTATAAAATAATATATTTATTGATAGGTATAAAGATATATAATATGAGACATATAATATGATTTGTAGCACATATATATCTCTTACATTACCCTGCACTTTTCATATAAATCATATTATTTAATTATGCAATATTTATATTTTATTACATTTACTGACAAGACCTTACTTTACTGTTATAAGATTCCATTACATCTCTGAATATTACTATGTAAAAAGTGTTTGATTGTTGAGAATGAGGAATACTTTTACTATACCATTACCAACATAAACGTTTCTTATGCACCTTATATTTTTTGGATCTATGTCTTCCTTCAGGTAAAGACATTAATCACGTCTCTATGGGAATATTTTTATGGAATGAAAATATAATATTATATATATATATATTTATTTATTATATCATTCATATCATTTATTTGTTTTCATTTGTATTAGCCTATTTTAAAAGAGTTAATAATTATTAAATATGAATGATATAATGATCGTAAAAAACTTTTATATTATTAATGCATACATTTAAAAAAAAAAAAAAATGCGGTGGTAAAAATATATTCTAAATATTCTAAATTACATGTTTAAATATGTATTGGTTAATTAGGTATTAAGTACTATCAGCGTAAAAATATATAATAGATTTGTCCTCTGTTATTTTTTGATTTGAAATCCTACAACTTTTTTTTAATTGGTGGTCCTATAATATCATACATGTATTTGTCTATTTATAAAATACATGTTGACATTCAACCCATGTGTATTGATTAAAATGAATGACATGACTGGTTCAATCTTTGGATTCTTGCTGACATGTGTATTGGGAAATTTGTTTTTCCCCTTCACCAAAAATAAAAGAAACTATTATTTGACATATTTAAAAATGCAAGTAATATATAAGACTTTTGATTGAAACTTTTATCTAGAAATGAAGACATGGGTACAGAAATCACTGTGCAAATAGCATTATAAATACAATTCCCAAATGTTAATTAAGGTCCTGCACCCATGCCATTTATGAGGTTTCACACACATACATATTTACATTCATCAACATCAAGAGCTAGTGTGAAGTGACCAGAAAATCAACATAATCAACTATTGCAGGCCCTCATATAAATGTAATCATACCATGTATATTTTTTGATGCATAACTGAATGGATACATGGTATCAGATCAAATCGATTGATTATGATTTAGATGCCTTGTGGCCATGTCCCTTGGTCTGACTAGCAGATGCCGACATCACTCGCAAGCGGCGAGCAATTTCTGTGAAGGATGGCCTGATTGAAGGATTTGGTGCCCAGCATTGCTCCATTAGTGTTCTCCATTCGATATCGCAATAACCGGGGATCGTAGGTCTTAGTGTGTTATTTACAATACCTCCTGCATGTAGTGTGCTAGAGAGTCAGAAGAAAGAAAATACAATTGAGGACATAATGAGTTCCTTGATGATAACAAAATATGACAGAAGAACATAACTTGAAGTTCTATCACTTGAAATGAAAGTTCTATCACTTGAAATGAAAGTTCTATTTATACAAATTGAGAACTAGCTTTTCAGAAAGGTGCTTCACTACTTTAATCCATGAAACTATAGACAAATCTTCAACGCGAAGAGAAAAAGACATCACCTATGATTGCACCATAGTGCATATTTGCATATGGCTCCTCACCGGTAAGAATCTCCCATAACACAATGCCAAAAGAGAACACATCAACCTAAAGATTTGACAAAATAGCATTAGGAATCAGTTGCTTGTTGTGTGGGATAGCAACAAGAGATGCAGTTTAGGACAAGAATTTATTTTTCTATGTTGAATTTATCATCGTAACCGATTGTAATTCAAATTTTCCATTAGGCCTCAGAAATTTTACCTTTTCGGAAACCCTATTGCTGCTACCATTCAGCAGCTCGGGTGCCATCCAAGGTAGAGTTCCGCGCACGCCACCAGAAACAAGGGTATTTCTCTTAATTTTTGAAAGGCCAAAATCGCCAACCTGGTGAAAAGAAAATTTCTTAGCTTTGTCAACACTGAAGGCATTGTTACAATAGGATGAGTGATTCCCGACATGAATACCTTGCATATTGGCCGTAAAGGATCCTTCAAATTCACAAGCAGATTGTCACATTTCAAGTCAAAATGCACAATATTTTTTGAGTGTAAATATTCCATTCCGAAAGCTGCGTCCATGGCAATTATTAGTCTCTTACGACGATCAAGAGGCCTGGAAGCAAAATGTCATGCAAAAATCCCTTAAACACTTTCTTCGTGACAAAATACTTAATGGTATCAAAGAATTATAATTAGTAGCAAAATGTCAAGTCTTCCATTGAATAATAGGTCAATATATAAATGCAATAACTTCGGAGGACGGATACATACCTATCCTTACGAAGCAAAACATGCCTAAGAGAACCATCCACCATGAACTCTGTAACAGTTGCTAATGTGGCTCCAGGTCCATCCTGAACTACGCCATAAAAAGCCACTACATTTGGATGGTGAAGCTTGGACAGTATATCAGCTTCTCGCCAGAACTCTACAGTCTGAAAACGGAAACGAATATCAACAACATAGGTCCTTTAACAAGGCATCATTATACCAATGTGTGCCTTCTAATAAATGCGTGACATGACAATGATATGTAACTACATAAGTAAGGGAAAAAGAAACAATTTACCAGTCTCTCTTGTTCTGATGATCTACCAGCGAAACAGCTTTTCTTTATTCTTTTAATTGCAACATCGGATCCTCGCCATTTCCCATGATACACAGTCCCGAAGGTACCAGAACCTAGTTCTCGCAGCTCTTCAAGATCATCATTCTTTATGAGCTGTCATGTGAATTAGAAATATAATGAATGAAAGTAATAAAATTTTATGCACTTTATTTTCTATAACAACGTAACAAAAATAAGCCATTAAGCAACCATGGCATCATCATATACGGAGCTTCTTCAGCCTTCATCAGAGATGCCAAAAACAATTATATAAGTGTTATGGATTATCGAGTTGGTTTACTTGAACCTAATTTGTCTGATAACTTAATAGACACAGTTATCATTTCAAAGAATAAAATCATATGCAGCATCAAACTAGTTAATTCATAAGAAAAAATCCGATCATAACATGCTTTCACCTATAAATTCCACACAAGCTAAACATTTTAGTGTAGGATCAAATATTAGACAATAATCCATTCATGGCAAGAAAGGATGTAAGTAACTTTCCGTGGTGTGAAAGATGAAGCTTTTCAAAAATCGAATGAAAAAAAGAGCTTTACTTGGCTGAGAAGTTGATTCATAATTTCTACAATGGAGAATACGAACATACAAAATCACGAATTATTAGTTTGTGTCGAGAAGGTAGATATAATACCTGCAGAGTACTGATGTCAAAATTCACAAAAGAAGGATCTTGTCGGGGTAGATCCACACTCCTTGTTTCATTCTTCGCATCCTATATTCAATCCATTACAAGTTTGTTACAAGAAAAAGCATATTTGTGGAGGTTCTTTAAATAAAGAACAATTAAAAAGCATACCTGAACCTGATAATCACACTCCTCTGGTCTTATGTTTTCAATCGTAGCATCGACGTTCGTCTTTTCGTTGCCCTTAATTTGGGAATGGTCATGTTTTGGATGAAAAACAGTGATCTCCGTTGTAGTTGTTACAGGTAAGTTTTTCTGATTTTCTTCGCCAAAATTCGGGTAGGATTCCTTGTGTCCGGCCAAAACACCATCTGCTGGTAGAGGAGCAGATTGCTGAGACTTACTATTTCCTTCTTCTACATTTCTTAGGCCAGATGAAAAACCAGGATTATCCTGATCAATTAAAGACACATTATCGAACCCCTCTTGGGCCAGCTTCTGAAAAAATGACCAACGTTTAGGCTCATGATTGTCCACGTTTAAGCTCAAACCTACTCTATCTGCTGATAGTGAACCAACGTTTGGTGAATCTTCAGAAAGTATCGCCTTTGAGAACATTTCATAAAAGAAATCACGGGGAAACCTGTCATCGATATCAATCAGAATGTCACCCTCGGCAGTTCTGGATTTAGCATCCAAGGGAGAATCTTGAGAAACATCTTGGCTTCTGTTTTCAGTTAAAACTAGAGGCTTTTCTTGGACCTTAATATTGTTATTAGATTCCTTGGTAGAAACTTCACTCATATTAAGGTCTGGAAGTTTAGATCCTTTATTCTCATTGCGTCCAACAGAGGGGACCCGGGGAAATGAAGGATGTTCAGTGCCCCTGGTTTCATCAACTTGGAGAATGTTATGATTATCTTTGGCGCGACTCGTTTCCTTTTCAGAACTAAGGACATGATCCTGATTGCTATAAACTTTGTTCTCTGATAAAACCTGCTTCTGCTCTGAATTTACCTGACCTGCTGCATCAGGTACCTTATTGTACTTCAGTTGGGAAAACCACTCGCCATCGGTATGGCCATCTACTTGCAAGGTATTTGCTTCGGAGCCGGACACTTTATTCAGATTTGACAGATTCCCACCATGATATATGTCACTGGATTCTGTAACTGGATTCTTCTGGTTGAAGTCAGAAAGTAAATCTGTTATGAGTAAATGAGAACCATATGCATCATCTGACTTCGTAGATCGGTTCAGCAAATCTTCCAGCTCCCTGGGAATTCTCTCAGAATAATAGACTCTACTGGGAAGTGGAGGTGGTTCAAGGTAACTGAAATCAATAAAATTGGACTCGGCATCAACCTGAGCATCCCGAAATGCATCAGTAGGTACAGTATCATCTTCACCAGATTTAAGAGTCTGTGTCGGATTCATAGTACTAACCAATGAAGAAGCATCTTCAAACTGCTGGTGTTTACCTTTATTTGTTGATGGCAGTGTAGGATGATTCCCTTCTGATAATGCAATTGTAACTGACGCCTCTGAAACGTTACCTTGCAAATTGCCCTCGCTGCCTGAATGAATGAAACTATCACCCTTTCTTTTCACCTGAATTGTTGGAAAATCTGAGTTTTTCCCTTCATTCATAGTACCTTGGTTAACAAGATCAGGGGTAGACACAGAAACTGGAATCTCTCCGAGACTGCGAGGAGCGTTGTTGGAAGGTTCAAGGTAGTTGTGTTTTGGATATTGACTAGTTTCCCCATGGTGAATGACCTGGTCATTGTAAAACAATGGATAGGTTTCATAAGCATTTGAGGATGTTTGTACCATCGGTTCCGAAGATTGAATTGTCAAAGACGGGTTAACATTGCCAGTCAAGGAAGAGCTGCTGACACCAAATGATTCTTCGGGAACTCTGCTGGTTCCCCTCTCAATATTCTGTCCATCCAGTTCATGTAGATGATTGGTAGAACTGCTTGCTCCAAGGAGAATTGAGTTGTTTCTCGATCCCAAGTCCATGCCGTTAACAGCAACTACATACTCCATTTCAGAATCACCACCAATGCTACCGAGACCAAACTGAGTGTCATTCAAATCATTTATAGAGAACAGAAACATCCTAAGCTTTAGTGACCCTCTTCGGCTTTGTAGCTCATGACATTCTTCCATCATATTCCATAGATCCTCATCAGAAGATACTGAAACTAAGGCATCAAGATCTTCACCAGGTAGCTGATACTTCATTACATGAACCTCATTATAGATTGATGACATTTTATGCATAAGCTCCGGCCAACGAATGTCCTTTCTTATACTAATAATACGCGTTTCACCCCCAACATATCTAAGCTTACCGTCACCTGGTCGTGGTAATATTCTACCACCAAAGCTGCATAGAACCTTCACCTTCATCGATGAGCTTCCCGAAGATCCAGAAGAGGCAATACTCTGGAGGACTCGGTTATTGTCTTGATTGGATGAAGTTCTAGGAATTGATTGAGCTGATTTATAACTACTTCTGTCTTTAGGACCTTTTTCTACTTTTGTGAGTATAGAAATATCAGACCCACTATCCGATCCTGTATGGCCTAAAATGCCTTTCAATTCCATATACCCTGTTGCATAATTGGGATTACCCACGACATTTGGAAAGACGGGATTCCTCAGGTTAACCCTGTCTCTCATAAATGCAAGAGAAAATTCCTCACCAGTCTGTATGGAGTAATTCAGTATAGGTTTATTTTCGGGCATGTTGGAGGCCGAAAGTCGTGTATTGATATGCACGCCATCAAGATGGTCTTGATGGATCGACTGTGGCGCAGGATGGAATTCATCGTTCCTAGGTTCCGTGGTATTGTATTGATGTTTCTGCATTCTTGGTTGCATAATCAAAGCATCATATGTGAAATTAAATGCTGGGATTTACTGTGGCTCCCTATTACCGGAAAAGCACTCAACATCATGCAGAAATAGTGCACCTAATACTGTAAAGGTAAATTCAATTTCCAAACTCAAAGACTGGGTTACAAATAACTCCGAAACTTTCAGTTCCTTAACCAAAGCCAATGAGTGGAAAAGAAGCTTTACAACCTCTCCAGTTTATGTCACCGTATTCAACACATGAATAAGCTTCCACAATATCAGAATTTACAAGAGTGGCTACTTTATCCAATGATCAAAATGCCTTCAAAATATGTTACCTTGCGAAAATAATGAAATTTAGGAACTGCTTAGCATATAAGATGTAACAAGAGATAGAAACAACTATACTACATGAACAGATGTGAAATAAAAGATTACCAGATTTATAGCCAATACAATTATTTGGAATATCATCAATAGTGCCAGTTATAGAGTTGTCATGATATTGAATACAAAACCTAATGAAACTATCTAAAAATTTAAGATCATGGATAAATAAATTCTTTGTCTAGTATCTGTAGTTTATTCTGCAACTATCTCTGATTACTTACACTGAGTAGTTAAGACTTCAGAAGAAGAAAATGGTATATAAAATGGACCACAGTTTTATATGTATACAGCCTTATCCCAACAAGTGAAAAGGCTATTTCCGGGACTTGAACTCGTGACTCACAGATCGCGAGACAACATCCTTACAATTGCGTCGATAATTGGGAAAAATATGATCTCCATAATTTTTATAGCAGACCAAACCACATGCAAAGATCATATGCAATAAAATCAGAATAAAAAAAATTGGGACATCTAAACACCTTATATAAGATCATCTTTGATAATCACAACTATAACCTTCCATAATCAAAACACAACATAAATAATCATAGTTCTATAAGTCATGTTTGATTCAATTGACTGAAAAAGATGTCAATCAGGAAATTAGAAATACAACAACAGAATCAAAAGAAGAAAAAAAACATGAAATTGAATGAACTAAATACCTCACTGATGATTGTTTTGATCTTGAAACATAGTCAAGAGGCTTTCAAAGGAAGAGCCATGGCTTATATCTGGGAAAAAAATAAAAAAAAATCATGTGGAAAAAAAAAAGCAAATCTAAAAAGAATCGAACTTTATCTACCCCATCTTTTGATATATTTTTTTCAAGCTATATGATTCTACTTTACATCAATTATCCTTTAGGAACATATGACACAACACTTTCTCTCTCTATATTTTGTGGACTATAGAAGCTGTATATTTATGATTGTGTTTCTGGTTTGGAATATAAAAAAAGGTTATTGTGTAAGAAAATAGTCAACGGTGTGAAGCATAACAAGGTTCAAGTGTCCTATAGTTGAGTTCCAAAACAAGCCTATGTTTTTTTACTATTATTATTACTGCAACAGTTCGTTATACGTGTCGGTTATAAGTCAAGACAAATAACTGTTTTCATTATTTTATGTTTTGTACTTGATATAATATTTTCATTATATGTTTATTTTGAACTAGGAAATGTAACCAAATGATATTCTAAGGAAATGATGAAATATGTTTTGAATTGGATAAGGTAAATATAGTGTTATAAAATTCGGTTTGGATCAGTCAGACTGACTGGTTCAACTGTGAATTATACATCCGACTAGTTTGAGTATGTTATCTAATGGTTTGTATTAAAATTAGATAAATTTAGTTTGGATGGTTGAACTAAATTTAGTTTAAAACATCGAAAGTAATGTGGTTTTGATATGAAATAAAAATCAAATGCTTTAACCTATTTGTATATTTGTCATTTATTAACTTATGTTATAACAAATTTAATTAAATTTTAAACTTAATTTTGGTTCAATTAAAACAAAATATATATGTTATTTGATGATGTTTTCGACTTATTTGTGATATTTTATAGTAATAAAATATTCTTTATTGATTATTTAATTATGTATAATAATGTTTTAAAAGTTGGAACATAGAGTTATTAAATAGTGTTAGATAATATTATGTATTTTTTAGAATTTTTAATTTAAACTGAAACAACTAATCTTACCATTGACCCACTAGTCCAACCAATGACTCATTGACTCGGTATCCTGACCGAGTTATTGATCAATTTGAGTTTAATAACATTAGGTAAAAATATTTGCATATTCCTCATGTTTGCATGTATATATTCAACAGTAGAATTCATATCTATTCGACTAAAAATATTATAATTCTCTATTTTTTATTATATATATAATATTAATAAAATATCTATATATATATATCATTTCATATGTAAAATTACATGTTTATAAAAATAAATAATATTAATTTTTTTACCTAAAAGGAGTATACATTATATTTAATTAGGTTTATGATAAAGTTCGAATTTAAAAGTTGACACATTCAGTTTGGATTTAAGTTAGCTTTTAGGCATAGATCGAGCTCGAGTTCAAAAAATAATCCGCTAAACATTCAGGGTCAAGTAAGAAAGAAATATTACCTAACGCAACCCAACACATGCTTCCCCCAAGGTATGATAGAGTGGGTCAAGGGAGTATTTGTTACATAAAAGCAATCATATTATTTGATTAGTAAAATAAAAACAATCTTATTATTTTAAGCATTTTCTTTGTAACACATATTAAAAGCATTTGTACATAAAAACCATCAAATTAATCTTAAAATATATTGTATGAATTATTTGATTAATACAATAAAACCAATCATACCATTTTAAGCAATTTCATTGTAAACACATATTAATACTCCAGTGCATTTATGCTTAATTATAAAGCAATATTAATAATTAAATAATATTAATTGTAAATCAATAAATCGTAATGCATATTAATAATTTTAATTAATTTCCGTGTGATTTATGCTAATATTTCATGTTATAAATTTAGAAAATCAGTAATAATTCATATAATTACATTTTGTGATTTTTTTTATATAACAAATTCAAATTGGGTATAGCATAAGATGTTATTCATAATAATAATAATAATATATTAATGGGATAATGATAATATTAGATACAATCATAAAGAGAATAGTAATGATAATATGATAGATTAAATTAACTAGGAAGTGAAACCTCACTCATTATTTCATCTCATCCTCTATTTATTTCATCTTCCATAAAACACGGGTAAAAAGCAAATCATTCATCATTAAACACAAACATCAATGATATCTCACTAAAATCCTATAAGGTTAATTTTAATAATGTAAACATCTATATCTATGTCCTATATACTGTATATAAAGTTAAAATATCATGTAATTTCTATGTAATTTTTACTTTCTATTTTTCCCTTCACATTATTTAATTTTTTTCAAAAAACCATATAATCATAATTAACTATCATCAACACATTAATTAACCACATCTCTCACCTTAAACTAAATATTATTATAAACACACAATGTAAAATGAATAGTAACAATAGGAAACATAATGTAAAAAGAATGTTTATAATTTTCTGTTATTAAAATTTCAAATGTAAACATTGATTTGTTAAAATTGTTGGTATTAAAATTAATTTTAAACATGTACATCCATGTTCCTATGAATTCATAATATTAAAAATAGCAAATTCATAGTATAAACGATAATGAGGTTAAATCTAAAATAAAACATAATCATTCTAAAGATATGTTAATATTGAACGTGTAAATTCCAATATTTAAAAATAATGGATATCAATCTAAAATAAATCATAATCATTGAAGAGATATGCTTAAAAATACTTTATAAATTTATATAGTATTTATTTATTTATACTTATTATAAAGTCAAAACATGGTGTAACCACCCACCATATAGTAATTTATAATTTCTTATTTTGCCCTTACTATTTTTTATTTTCTACACAAAAAAATCATACAATCTAATGCCATATCCCATTACATGTTCATATTATTTTTTTAATTGTATCTTCCTTCTTATTTTTGTAACCGCAACATTTTTTATTTACATATTGAACAAAAAATATTTTGCAATAATATTTGTCTCTCAAAGTGTTCTTATGATTTCATTATTCAATAACAACACTATAAATTATAAAGTATAATTTTTTTCTCAATTTTGTCATACCAATAAAAAATCATTAGTCGGTTTATAATATCTACTACTTTGTACAATCATTATTACTAAAAAAATAAGAATTATGCCCTAATTATACACTTCATCTATAAAACTAATGGCAAATAATCAATTATTTAAATACACAATTACATTCTAAATAATTGAAAAGCGGGTTGACAAACAGGAGAAAGACTGTCAACCTACTAGTAACATAATCCCAAAAAAATATTATGCACAAATAAGTCCTTATATTTATATTGAGAATATAGATGAGAGATATTATTTCATACAATTTGAATTTTATTTATTAGGAGTTAGTTTAGAATCAAACCTTTCAACAAATCAATGCTAGTAATAATTCATACAATCATACTTTTATGATTTTTTTGGATATTTCAAATTTGAATTTGGTATAACATAAGATGATAATATTGTAACCATAATACTAATATTAATGAGATAATAATAATAATGAATACAATAATAGAAGGAATATTGATGATAATATGATATATTAAATTGACCATGAAGTGAAATCCATGTATAGATTGATTTGTTAAAATTGTTGATATTTAAATTAAATTTAAACATGTATATTTATGATTGTATAAATTCAAAATATTAATTTTAAACATGCATGAATATATTAAAATTGAACTATATTTCTTTAAAATCTGAACAACAAATCATAATGACCCTTACAAATGCATAGATATCTTACTAGCTAGTTATGTAAAACTGTCACTTAAAGTAAACTTTTATTGATATTTACTGATATTATATAATATGGTGATATTATATAATATTGTAATTTATCATCTAAAATTGTCAACTTTTATTGATATTTAATGATATTACCATAAGGTGATTTTGATATCATTACCTTGTAACTACTATATATGAAAACTATCACTTGACTTTTATTGATATTTATAGATATTGTCATATTAGTGATTTTGATATCATTACTTTGTAATATCTATGTCAAACTAGATTTTTATTGATATTTACTAATAAATTATATAATATGTTGATTTTGATATCATTACTCTAGCTACTATCTAAAACATTCACTTACTACTTATTTCGTATAAATGAAAGTTTGTTTTTTTTTTAAATAAGCTTAAAGTTACAATACAATAATATTTGGCAATTCACCTACATTATCAACTCCTTTTATTTAAGAAAAATAAGCAAAAAAATACTTCTCTTTTATGGTGAGATGTTTTTTATTGCGTATTTTTTCCATCCAAAAAACTTCCCATTTTACTCCTAACATTTCAATAACACATGTCATCTTTAGATTGACCTCTTCTTAAACTGCTTATTTTATCATTTGTGCATTATTTACCTTGTGATTGTCTAACTCAAGTTTAATACTTTTTATTTATTTGTGCATCATGTTGTATTTACAACATTGATATTGATTATTATTCTGTCTTTTATTTTAACAATTTTTAGCCTTTCACACAAGTATTAAAATTAAAAAAAATTATAGTAAAAATATATATAATGATAAATATTAAAAATGTATACTTTAAAATAGTATAAAAATCAAAATAATCATAACATAAACAAATAATTTCATAATTTTTTATAATTTATTCTGTAAAAATATAATTATCTACCTTATCAAAATGAAACAAATTAATTTATATTCAATTTTTCAACTAAGATAACTAAATATAAATATATTATAACAATTTATAAACTAAAACTTAAAACATAACATATACCAAATACATATTTAATGGATTTTATTGACATTGACTCATATCCGTGATTTTGATTTCATTATTACTTTGTAGCATGGCTATGTTTAATTATCACTCAGTAGATTTTTATTGTATTTAGTGATATTACATAATTCATATTGGAAAATTACCTTATATATTACATCATATGGTGATTTGCATATCATTCCCTAATAGACTTTTATCCATAATTAATGTTGGATATTCTAAATTAGTATATGGTGACATCTCATTGTACATATAATCATATGATAGTATTATTATAAAATTTTAGAAGTGAAAAAACCTCGTCAAGATGTTTCATTCTCATATTGTCCGATAACAATAATCTCATCCATAGTTGCATGAGATTCTCACTTAATATTCTTATAAATGTGTATAATATATTCTCCAACCTCATTCCATCGTCAATAGCATTGTACCTAATTTGCAACATGAACCGAGTTTTATACTTTGCCATTATACTATTCCATCTATCAATACCATCTTCAGCTAAACCTAATGGCCTCAACATTGATCTTATTCATAGAGACTCACCTTTGTCACCCTTCTACAACTCTTCATTGGCCCACAAAGAGGTTCTTATAAATGCTGCCATGCGCTCAATCTCTCGAAACAAAGCTGGAGCAGTAATCATTCCAAACAATGGAGATTACCTCATGAAAATCTTTATAGGTACTCCACCAATTGAGTCACTTGCTATTGTAGACATAGGCATTGATCATATTTGGGTACAACACTCTGAATCTTGTAGTTTTCTGAAGAAACGTGCTTGTATAGCTTCAACCCAATGCAGGTACTTACTCTTTAAGGGATGCATGGGAATATGACTATACCATGGTCTATGCATGGTTCCATATAACAGTATTGCGATCACAATTACAGTATGTGACGACATTCTTAATTTTAAACTTGATATAGAATATTGGTTTCATCTTATACCTCTTTCAAATTGAAATAAATTTTGGACTTTTACCTATGCAGGAAACATTATTTATCATTGAAGGATAGATCTATCTTACAAGGAGACTTGGCTATTGATAACATTAGCTTTGGTCCAAATAATGGTCCTTTGATAACATATTCTAAAACTATATTGAGATGTGAAAATGTTAATATTGAGAATTTGAAAAGCAGAAGAGAAGGAGTAATTGGTCTTGGTGGTGGACCATTATCATTAGTTTCACAACTTGGTGATGGAATTGGTCACATATTCTCATACTGTCTTATCTCCTACACTAAAAACATTACTAGTAAACTAAAAATTGGGAGTGTTTCAACAATGCCACCAAATGTAGCAATTAGTACTACCCCTTTGGTGTCAGAATCTCCATACACTCTTAAGCTTGAAAGTGTCTCAGTTGAATCTACAAAACTGAAACCATCACAAAGTTTAAATATGATAATTGATTCCAGTACCACATTGACTTATATTGCAAAATCTTTCTATGACAGTATTGAGATTTCAGTTGCTGATGCTGTTGAATATGATGCAGTATTGAGTCCACCTAAACCATATAAGTTATGCTATGAGTTAGGAAGCATGGATGATGATGTTGTTCCTTCTATCAAATTCCATTTTCCTAAGGTTGATATGCATCTTCCAAAACATAATGTATTTGTGAATGTGGGTAATAATTTGTGTTTGTCTATTGTTCCAACTGAAGGGGTTTCGGTTCTTGGTAACTCAGCACAAGTAAACTTTAAGGTAGAGTTTGATCTGAAGAGGAACACTGTTTCTTTTGCTCCTACGGATTGTACAAAGGAGTAGAAAGCCTTCAAAATTTCTTACATATTCCACATTCTCAAGTTATGATTATTAAGTTTAAGATGAATAAATTTTTATTATCATGTTCATAATGTGAAAATGAAGTGTACTCTTAAGTCCATCAGTTAATACACATTTACTTGTTTACTTTTCACTTTTTTGGTGCATGATTACATTTTTTGTAAAGAAAAATTTAAATTAAACATATAATCTATTATATAAATAAGAAGTGGATAATATAAATATAATTTATCAACAATGTCTTAATATAGTGTTATAAGGTTCTGCTAGATCCGTAGAAATTAGGATAACTAAAATGTCAATGATTCGATTATTGAGAGCAACATTGTTAGAGGGGCACCACACATCTCAAAAAGGATTAGTTCCTTACCCAAAAGAGTAGTACATAAAAAAATATATAAACCTATTATTTTAATTAAATAAAAGATCTTTGACAATAACTTTTTAGAGTAATTATCTATTTCAATCTCTCATGTTTTTTTTGACCTTATTAACTACGTCCTCAATAATTTTAAATTATGATCTTAGTCCCCAATATTTTTAACATAGAATCACGTTAGTCCTTCTGTTCCTTACTATCTATTAATGTCAACATACTTATCTATGTGTGTAGTTAAGTAAGTGGTGACATGATCTCGAGTGACGATTCCATGCTGGCAAGTTTTGCTAACTCAGCGAAATAATGTCGTTTCAATTTTTGTTTTTTAAAAATAAGATAGAGAACAATGTTATTTTTATTATCTTCTTCCCCTTCACCAGCTCCAATTAAAATCACACATTTTACTCCTTCAAATTTTTGTAAGTATCATATAAATCTCTATTCATAAATACAATTTTGAACCCGAAACTAAGCTTCTCCACATTTAGTCTTTCACCCAAAAGTGATACTTGTTTACCCTCATTTCTGTTTTTATTAGTCCCAATATTAGTCCATATTAGTCCCAATTTCGTTTTTCTTTTTAAGATGGTAATGTTTTACATAGATAATGATTATAAAAGTAACCTTATAAAACAAGCAAATGGTGTTTTTATTTGTAATTCTTTAAATATGTGGTGTTGAAGTAGGTAGAATTAAGATATATATAAAAAAAAACTCAAGATATGTTTTTTGGGGTCATTTTATGCATTATTTAATAATATGTGATATATTTTGTATGGAGGCAAGTATCTTACTTAGAAAACATACCAAGTAACACACCCAACATATCTTGATGCATTATATAATAATATAATATTTATTGTGTTTAATGTCAGTTTGTAATGTATAATGATTTGTATATTGATTTAAGAGTATATTTTTATTGTACCGTTTAGGTTTTTATTCTAATGTATTTAAGACTTTCAATTTAATCGACTAGAAAATTCATTCAATATCACAAGTGTAATAGAATCAAATCTTCTAAGATGATCAATCGGCGTTGGTTCAAGTGGTACATGTTTGATTCCCCTTAAGCAAGAACCCGAGTTTGAGTCTTGTGGATGGAAAAAATGCTCGTTGAGAGAGTTAGCCCCACATACCTGTGGATGTTCCCGGCTTGGACAGAATTGCCTCCAGTGTGAAGATACCTGTGGGAAACCAAAAAAATCTTCTCAGATGGAAAATTATATAATTTAAGGTATGTTATTATTTACATTTATTTTAGGAAAGAGATTTTATACTGTGCGCAAAATTGCTTAATTAATATTTTCACTACGTTATGAAAAATTTATTGGTCATTTATATTATTTTAAAATTAAGTTAATATAAAATCAATGAAACGCTTAAAAAGTTAATTTCTTCCATACTCACAGTTATCATGCATCCATTTCATTATAAAACATAAATGTACGGGCGTTACAATTTACAATATTAAAGTACAATCATTATATTATGTTATATAATATTAAAGTGCAATCAAAATAATATTTGATTTGTAACATGGTAATGATATATTTTCATAAAATTTGAATTGTAAAAAAGGAATTATAACTGTAGAGTTATGACCAACAAAATTTATAAATTTTAATATATATGTTTGTCGGTCATGTTATTTTAAAATTTATTTAATATAAAATCAATGAAACGATGACTGAGTTAACTTCTTCCATACTCACACATACAATACATTCATTACATTAAAAAAAACATAAATGTCCAGTTGTTACGATACATAATATTAAAGCACAATCATTATATTATATTATGTTATATAATATTAAAGTGCATTTATTATAATATTAGAATTGTAACAGTGGAATAATATATTTTCACAAAATTCGAATTGTAACCAAAAAAATTTATAGATTTTAATATATATGTTTGTGATTTTAAATTTTCCTCTATTAGTTCTCAAAGTGAATATTTTAACTAATAAATGATGTAATATGCATATTCTTAACCATCTGGATGCACGAGTAACATGTTCTTAACCATATGAATGCACATGTAACACATGTGTTCTTAACCATGCGATTGAACGGGTAACATGTGCGTTCTTAACCATGCGAATGCACGAGCAACATGTGTATTCTTAATCATGTGAATGCACAGGTAACATGTGTGTTTTTAACCAAACGAATGCACAAGTAATATGTGTGTTTTTAACCAAACAAATGCACGAGTAACATATGTGTTCTTAACCATGTGAATACACGAATAACATGTTCCTAACCATGCAACATAAAATTACTGCTCGTACAAATGGACGAGTAACTTACTAGTTATAATGTAAAATAATGGAGTTTTGAGTGAAGTATGTCTAACAATGTTTTTTTAAACTATCAATCCTATTTTCACTTTCAAGACGAGTAATTTGAATAATTAACTTATACACTGATATAAAACTAAAAGGAAACAAGGAAAAATAGTTAATAGTTTTTAATTTCCTAAAATAGTGAATAATATACAAAAAAATTAAAACAGTATGTTCAAGTAAGGCTGAAATTTGAGCAGGGTAATTCTATTTCATTTATTTTTTTCTGATAAGTCTAAATCATCCACTATCATATATAAGAAACATATAGTCTTATAATATATGTCTTCCATGAAAGATTATATGCTTCTATTTACAATCCGAAGGTGCAAAAGAAACAGTACTCTTATCAAGATCATACTCAACATTAAAGTATACTTGTTGATAGTTTCCAAGAACTGAGTGTCCACTAGTAGTAGAGAGCATCCAAAGACACATTAAGTTTCCAAGCTTCCCAAATACATTAGCTTCAGAGAAATCTAAACCATAATCAGCAGCAAAAAAATGGAATGAAATACGAGGAAAGTACTCAACTGATCCATACCTATAACATAACTCAAATGGTTCAGGTGGGTTTCTTAGAGGGACATGCTCTTTGCCAATAGTTTGAATAATAAGAGCTTTAAGTTTGTAAAACAAATCGAATTCAAGTACACTCAATGATGTACCAGAATCAATAACAATGTTACCTATAGTTTCATTTGCCATTGGCTTAAACATTCTCCCATTCACAGAAATACCTTCAAGACTAGCGTAGTAAAAGGTTGATGGAAATTTTGGCACTAAAGGAGTAGTAACAACATTTCTTCTGTTTTTTTGTGTATCAACCCCAAACTTTATTTGACTAATACCTTTGGAATTATAAGGAGGAAGACAATAAGAGAATTTGCGTTTACCAAATTTATAACCAATTTGTGTTATTAATGACAAAGGTCCACCACCAAGACCAATTACACCTTCTCCAGTAGGACTGAAAAGCCCATTATTATGGTATCCACACCCTAATACAATGTTAGGATAGTTTACAATCTTCCCAATATAGGTATTATTAAAACTAACTGTATCAGTACTCAAGGTTCCTTTTGAGTATGAATTATCCGCATATTCAACACCATAAAGGCATTCTGCTGCAATTCCACATGAATGTATGAATAGATACTTACAAGTAATTTTTTCACAAGGTATCAGATGGTGAGTGTAAGAATTTGCTGGATTAAAAAGTGGGTAGTTTTGAAAGTAACACTCTTTACAAGGAAAGCATTGAATCCAAGTAAGGTCACTGCCAGTATCAGCACCAGCTATTACCTTTTTTGGTGGGGTACCTATGAATATTTGCATTAGGTATTCCCCTCTACTTTCCGTTGCTATAGTTTGAGCAGCTTTGTTGGTGAAGTTGAAGCTATTCACTCTAGAAATTGAGCGAAATGCTGCATTAATAATGTAATCAGAATGGTTCATTGAAGGGTTGTAGTAGGGTGATAATGGTGAATTACGATGAAAGAGATCAACGCTGAGACCATTATTAGGTTCAGATGATGAAGATGATATTGATAATTGGAATAGTATAATGGCAAAGTATACAAATCCATGCATGTTGCAAAACCCACTATAGTGCAAGAAAGAGGAATATATATATTCACCTTAAATAAGGAATATGTGCAAAAGTTTGACTTTATATTAATATGAGTGTTATTAAATTTGGATCGGTCAATAACTTGGGTAGGGCATTGAATTAAGTAGTTTGGACCGATTGACTCGATTTATATTAACAAATCTGAAAAATTCGTAATATTAATTAAAATTATTTAATGGCTCTATATTCCAAATTTGAAAACATTATCATACCTAATTAATTAAAAAACAAAGAATATTTTATTATTGTCAAATGTCACAAATACGAGATTGAGTCCTCTCCTTTACTGAGCAGTTTACTTAAAAAAAAATATTACTCTAACATTTTGTTTTATTTCAGTCCAAAATAATATGAAGATATTATTTCAATATAGTTATACATAATTATTAATTATATAAAATTTTTGCATTAAATATATATAATTATTAGTTATATATGATATCTTTTGGTCAGAGAATAACATTTAATCGATTTGATGTTGGGAGTTTCACAACATATTGCGATTTTAAAAGAAAAAATAGAAGAGTGTATGAAAAGTATATTTTTGATTGTATTGATTGAATTACAATGATACAATATAGTGTTGTTTATATATAATAATATCTTGTAAAGTAAGTAATATAACTAACCTAATTAACTCTCTAACAAACTAATAAATACATGTTGTGAAACAATTTTAACATTTATTAAATGTGTAAAATGTGTCAATTATAAGAATTGATTGATGAATGTTTCAAATGAATTTCTAACGAGTTAATTGATTACACTTGACAGCTTTGTTTTCAGATACAACATTTGTTGCAACATTATTACTTTATAGGAAAAATGCATTTATATGACCTTTTTTGGAATTTTGTTTATGGTCATAGAATCACTTTCAAAGTTCTAGCCACAATAAAAGAATTTGCTACAAATTGTTTCTTATTTACTCATAATATCCAAATAAAAGAGAAAATGATAAATTCAATTAAAGATTGGTGATTTTGATAGACTACATTCAATTATATTGTTCATAAATTTAATGTTGTTTCACATTTTCTTAATCCATAAAACTATCCAAAAATGATCTTATAGAAACTAAAAAGGATTTGAAGAGTGTATAAGTATGAGTAATTAATGTATGACAATATACATGAAATAACGAACATGATAAAAAATTCATCAATGTTTCTTGATTTTCTAAGGAGACAAATAAAATGAAAAAATATTAAAAAACTGCGAAAGTAATAATTAGATGGAAAGGGAGAGGGAGTAACATAATTATCACACTAATTTTATATTGCCGTAATAACACTTTATTTTCTTGTTTTTTTAAAAGTGCAAGTCAAAGTTTTGACTTATTTTTTATATCTAAAAATAAATAATTTTTTTCTTTATGTAAGGAATTGATGATAAGATGTTTATCTAATAAATTTATGATATTTTGTTTTATCCTATAAACAAATTAATTTATTTGTAATCTTATAGCCCATCAAATCTATGTATTTTAGAAAGTGTTTTTTTTTGTGTGTAAAAATGTTATTTAAAAATATATTTTTAATAAATTACTCATAATATTTTAGTACTTATGAGGAGTGTTATTAATATCGTATCAGTTAACAAATCTGAAAAAATTCGTAATATTAATTAATATTATTTAATAGTTCTATATTCCAAATTTGAAAACATTATCATATCTAATTAATTAAACAACAAAGAATATTTCATTACTATCAAATGTCACAAATACATTTTTTTGGTACTACCAAGAGTATATCCTTCTCTTTTCGGTAATGAAAGAACCTCTTTCGGGGTTCGTGACGGTCCCTCACAAATAAGTTGAAAACATTGTCAAACAATATATTTATTATGTTTTAATAACAAGAAAATTGTACATAAGCTTAAAATGTAATTAAAAACAAATTTTTTGTTATAATCTAAGTTAACATGTGAAAAATATATATAAAAATAAGTTAACATGTGAAAAATATATATAAAAATAAGTCCAACAATTCGAGTCACTAATTTTAGGCTTTAATCGATTGAGTTGAACTGAGTCAATCTGACTTCGATGCAAAACCAGTTAGATGATGGGTTCGAACCAATTATATGTTTGGTTCACGGTTGAATCATTCAGATTGACCTTTAGAGCTAAGTTTTATAACACTGGTTAATACTCTACTTTTTTTTGTCTCCAAAAAAATGTGTTTGTATATGTCTACTAATAGATGTAAAGATAGCTAGAAATGTGTAATTACGTAGTAGCGTATTTAACTAGAATTAGACTTGTTAGATAAAACTAATTAATTTTGTAAATGATTAGCTATTATTTCCTTAATTATATAGTAATTTATAATTATTAATTGGTATAAAATTAAATAAATAAGTCGCTACAAAAGTTTCACGTTCAGTTTTGAATTAGAGATGTTAAATTTTTTGAATCAATGTCGACTATAATGAATAGCCCGATTCCCTCTACCCGCTTATATCATATCTCTATCTCTATTCTATTTGAATCTATCTTTCTTTTTTCTATTATAGAATAATAAATTTTTTTGTCTATTAATTAATTCTTTTTTTTGAATTTAGTACTTTTGTAAAATTATTACTAATTATTTAAATTTATTAGTATGTATTTTAGTTCGGTTTAATTAATGTAATTTGGTAGATTTTATAATGGGAAAATAAAAGTAACCAATAAATTAATTAAAACTCTTATTATTTTTGTTCATTGAATGACTCTAGTTTAAAAAGCATCAAACTACATGAAAAAACAATCAATGTTGTGAGAACCACACTAGATTGGGCAGCCCAACTAGTTCAATTACTACTGGACTTAAAAACGGCTCTAGTTTGTAGTCTGAATCGAATTAGGAGTTGAATCACTTTGAATGTGTAAAATTTGGATCTTTGGACATGTTAAAATCGGTTAAACTGCAATAACCGATGAAGTGAACCAGCCGTTTACTTAAAATAAAAAAAGAATACTACTATAATATTTTGTTTTATTACAATCCAAAATGAGATGAAAATATTTTTTCAATATAATTATACATAATTATTAATTACATAAAATTCTTTATGTTTTTGATAATTTTATCTCAAACAACATATATTCATCTTATTATCTTACTATTATATTGTATACTATTTTATATTATAATATTGCAATATAAAATATATATATATATATATATATATATATATATAATTTCCACAACGACTTTAATTTTCATATAACCATTTTATTTTTTATTGTAATTATTACTATATTATTATTTTTATATATTTTATATATTATACATAAACCTTATATTTTCTCCAAAAAAAAGTAGCAACACCTGCTAACCCTAAATACTTATATCTCTTTATGATGTGAACCAGCTAGGGGCAACTCTTGATTTAAGGGTCATGCAAGACCTAGGGGGCCTTGGACTAAGGCAAGAGCCAAAATGTCACACGACCAACTTGAAAAGACACTATTCATGCAGGATAACCACCTAGAGACCATGATAATGGAGGGCATTTTTGTCCTTAATTTTAGTTATTTTAAATTTTATAATAAATGAGATTAATTTCTCATGGGTAGTTTAGGTTTATTTCTTTTTATGTATTTTATTATTTATTTGCAAATAAATTCATGTTATTTGGGTTGGGAATTATACATGTAAAAATGACACATTATAGCCAAGTATGAAGTTGGGTAGGCGCTATGCTCATGAAGCACCAAGCTAGGCGCATGGAAGATGGTTCAAGGCAAGCTAGGTGTGTGGCACAAGGGACTAAGCGGATCAATGACTTGTTCAACTCATTTAAATTCAAGTTATGTAGTAAAATCCTTAGTATTTGAATTCAAGTTCAAACTCAATTGACGTATAGATAACTTGCTACCAAGGGAGATTTTCATGCCAAAGACGTATTCAAATCTATTTGAATTCAAGCTTGGTCGTGTGGTTTTCTTTTGGATAAAACTGTGACCAATTTGTCAAGGAGTATGGTTGGTCCTAAGTTCTAACCGTGGAGATCACAAAGGCTAGTCAAGTGTTGTTCAATTTGGACTTGGCCTCCTACCATGCTATGTGTGGCTACTTTTGTGCAATCAAGGAGATTATCATATTCATTTGAATTTGTGCAATCAAGGAGATTATCATACCTTTGACTTAACCCACTTTGCCCTTACACTAGCCAAAACACCAAACCGTGACCAAACACTTAGCCCTAACCCTAGTTGTGCCATACACATTCCCCATACACTTTCCCATACACTTTGCCCATACACTTAGCCAAAACACTTAAACCTAACCAAAAACGTGAGTTTGACATAAAAGTCATATTTCGCGACCCAAATTGAGGTTCAAGCAAGAACGATCGTACAAGTAAAGCAAACCACCCATGGAGGCTTCACATCAGTTCATATAGAAAAGCTTTCATATTCTCTATTGTTAATAGGAATGACAACGAGACGAACCAGGATCGGGTTTTTACTTACCCAATCATAAACTCGAAATTCAGAATCTGAACCCGAACCTAAACCCAAACTCACAAGGATTAAAAATAATGGTATCATCCTCGAACCCGTCGAGTTTCGGGAAACTTGAACCCGACCACTACACCAGAGTTTTCGTTCAACAACGAGAATTTTAGATATATAACAACGCTTTCGTGCACTTTCTGTTTGACCGCAATAGTATATATCATGAGTAACAACGCTTCTCATACGTTGTTGTATTGGATATATTTAACAACACATTGTACACAAAGCGTTCTCGTATATTGCATAAATACAACAACGCATCATACACAAAGCGCTATCATATATTTCATACATAAACAACACATTTTATAAGTATTATTAGCATAGCTTATTTTTGCACTGTTGTATTGCATATATATAACAACACATTAGTAGAAAAGAATTGTTGTATTATTCATTAATATTCTCAACCAACACCTTAATACAACAATGCAACACACATATAACATTGTTGTATTAATAATGTACAACAATGCAATCTATAAAAAGCGTTATTGTATTATTCTTTACGACAACGCATGCTAGGGTTTCCCCTAGAATACGTTGTTGATTTGTACACATTAATACCAACATATACATTTATTAGCAACACATACATTCTCAATTTTCATATACATTTAGAAAATACACTCAATTTTCATAATTTATTTTTTGTGAAAAACTTCTAGTTCTGAAAAAAGAGACAATATATAACTACACAACATTGGTTTCCCCTATTTGCTAGAGAGATGTTATCTTTTCTAACAAATGAACTATTGTTTGTAAGTGGAGCATGGATGTTGAGAACAATGACACTACTATGTAACTTAATATATGAATTTATCACCTTTTTTAGTAAGCCTACCCAAATGCTATTGACAAAGAGATTCATGCTACAACCAAATGTAACTTGTCCTTTAAATATTACCAATGCATCAGGGTTTAAGTGCTTGGGTTTAATTGAATCTATAAAAATGAATTTAATGCTCTCGTTGAGAGTTGAACTCAAGACCTCCCGCTTACTAAACGGGTGCTCTAACCAACTGAGCTACGAGAGCCGTTGGTATACGTAATTATTCTTATATTTTGGTGAAACATTCTCCCGCAACTTCAAATTTTCAAAGGTGTGAGAACATGAAGAAAAAATGTCACAATAGTGGTAGTAAGTGGAGATTTTCACCTACCCACTTAGCAAATTTTATGATAGTTGTTGTTTACCAACAATTTCTTTATTCAATACATTCCATAGTCTTAATGATGGATACACTACATACATTTATGTTTCAATCTATATACAATCTATCCTAATTTAATTTTGTGGAAGAATACATGAAACTCATCATACATCACAATGGAACTAATTAATCATATTGATTATTAATATACCATAGTCAATATAAGTAAATCACAAATTCATAATTCTCAGATATACTATTATTATATTTCAGGCCATGAGCCATAATTGAATATAACTCAAATCTAATTCAGATTCTGTACTTTCCATAACATCCAAATCAAATGTTTGAGGGTCCACTCCTAGTTCAGATGAATAATTCTTTGGTAGATACCCATCTTTGTTAGATTCATTTGTTTCACCTACTAATCCAAACACATTATCAAATTCATGGAACCATTTCATGGTTTCAACATCTTGAACACTCTCTTCTATAGGATTTGAGATTTGGTTTGATGGGACCCCCTCTAATTGGACTTCATTTGATTGCATTGATACAAAGTTATCTACCATCTTCCAAATATCATCATCTAAATCCCATGGTATTTCATTAAGATGGTTTGGTTTATCAACCTCTTGCAATGTATTATTATTGTCAGCATCATAGGGTTCTAGATTGGTTAATGGAGAACATAATTGTTGTTCTGGTGTGAAAGCAACAATGTGGTTTGAGTTAAGGATATTTGATTCAACAAAAGAGAGTGAAGTTGTTAACTCTTTTGGGTCCTCAATGATGCTAATAACTTCATTGGATATTTGTTTTTCTGAATGTTGTTCAATTTTATCATTCATTGTTTCTAGGGTTTCTTGTTCATTTAGTTCATTACTAGGAATAGTCTTTGCTGCTAGATTTGGTGCATCATTTGAGGACAATGATTCAGATAAAGATGAGGAAGAGGAAGTTATTGATGATTCAAGTTTGGATTCATCTGTGCTAGATTCAGAACTTTGGATACTCAATCTTTTCTTTAAGTGAGTGTTCCACACATTCTTGATCTCATTGTCAGTCCTACCAGGCAAACAGGATGCAATCTTTGACCACCTGAAACCAATTTATTTGGAAGCATACTTATATAAGCCAAAGCCACAAAATGAAAATAGAAAAAGGTTGTGCAATTTAAATTATTAACATTTCATTCATCATTTATGCATATCATTTTAATTTCTAAGTTGATGTTTTTTAAATATATAAAAAATAGATGATGTGCTTATAGTGTTAAAAACTTTTACATAATCCGAAATAACATGAGAAGACTTACTTATTTCCAAAGTCCTTATGTAGTCTTATTATGGCTTCCTCTTCTTGTATTGTAAAATTGCCTCTCTTTACATCAGGTCTGAGATAATTGATCCATCTCAAACGACAACTTTTCCCACACCGCAAAAGCCCTTAATAACAAATATTAAGTTAGTTTATAACTAGAAGGATTAATAGACAAAAAATTAAATAATATGATTCAATTATTTGACATCCTAGTTTAGATGGCATGAAGAGTGCCTCTTCTTTTAGTTTTCTTTAATACTCCTTTCACAATCAACATATATTCTCTACACATTAATTATAATTATGATGGTGATGGTACTAAATTTAAATTAATAAGTAACTAATAATAGTGCCATCACAAATTACTATACATGAAGGTGGCACTTGCTTATTTCATATTAGTTTTGGGGTATGATTCCAATTTCCTAGTTCAGATATAGATTGAAACCTATGGATGAATTGAAATCATAATAGAATACTAATAGACCTATCACCAAAATAACTAAAACAATCATTTGCTAGTTTAAAGTATTTTACACTATTAATATATCATATCTTATTCAAGTGTATGACTTATACTTAAAATCAATAATTGTTTATATGTGAATTATAAATGTTATGTTTAACAATTGTTAATGTATGTCCATTTTATCATTCTCAATAGAAAACTTCATTTAAACTTACAGATTCATGGTCACATACAAATTAAAAACTAAGCTAGCCCAACCCTAGTAGCTCCTACTATACCTTAATGTTAATAATTCATATATGGAATGATATTCAAGCTGGCTAGGCTATGGTAGGCGAATATGCATTATTATAATAAATTAGCCATATAATATAAAATGTATGTGAAGAATAAATAATAAAGAATAAATACATGCATGTAACTTTCTCTAGTACAATATTTCAAATGTCATTGTTATTATAGATAGAAGTACCTACTTTCACAGATTGGTGACAAAGTGACAGATTGGCTAACTTAGGAAAAGCTAAGTGTCATAGGTCCACCAATTTCTACCAAACTTGCTTTATTTTAAATCTATTTGAATAATTCAATTAAATTAATTTACACACCAAAAAAAAAGATTGAAATTATTTTTTACTTGACATGAACTAACATAGAATAGAAATAAAATTTTTTTTTACCCGATACTAGAAATTATTTTTTATTAGAATTGAACATTTTTTTTATCTCTCACTTAATTCTTTTATGTATGCATGCCCACATCTTAAAAACGCATCATAAAAATAATTAAATAATTGTTGCCTCATGTTTGATGTGCATATATGAAATGTTATTTTAATGAAAAGTTGGGTTAACATAATACAAATTTCCCTATAGGAAATAATGCACATAAGGATTGAAAGATTGATGCTGAAAAGTACAAATTCTCATATAGATATATAAAATGAATGAGATCATATATACAACCTAGTTGAAACTTGAAACTAATGTCTCTCTTATAGAAAAGCAAATGCTAGAAAATTCAATGGATATTATATTATATACCTGATTGTTTGGGGAGAGATCTCCAATTATCATGGCCATTTTTCTGAATAAAAGCTATGAGTTTGAGATCTTCTTCAGGGCTCCAAGGTCCTCTCTTAACTTGAGTCTTATCACAACATGGTGCTCTTCCTTTTCCCATGGTAATCTCTCTCTTATCACACAACCTTAGGTTTTGTTGCATGCACTCTAACACTATCTAAGGTCAAGTGTATCTTTTAAAAATCTCAATGTATCACTATTAGATTAGTTCAAATATATATATATCTCACTCTATGTGTCCTACCTTTGTCTATATAGTATATATAATAGTTGCATGGTGGAGAAAGTGAAGACTCTGCAACTAACCAACAAGAGTCATGCCACAAATTAGTATGATGAGGTCAAATGTATTAAATAGAATAAAATCCAAGACTATTGATATAATATTTTTATAATGTAATATTTCTCTTTAAAAAAGTGTCACGTAGATATTATATAAATGATTGCTATCTTGGCAATTAAGCTAATAAGACATTTCTTTAGGAAAAGAAAGAAGGATCTCCTTATTATTTTGTTAAAGAACCCTTCTATCTTTTACTTAAAACAATGTATAAACCAGTTGTGTAATATCCAATTAACTAAATTCTTAGATAGGCCAAAAAATTAAACGTTTGATTACTGATAATGACATTTGGAGGACAATCATAAATTAAAAAGGATTAATTCTTTATTTATAAGGTGAATGAATACTTTTAATTATACCATAAAACAATTGTTATTTACTCAAGATAATGTTGTTTTAGTTTTGCTTACTTTTTTGAGATTTACCACCATGCAACTCTTGCTACACATAGGATTGTGATCATAATTATAAAAGCCACAAGCTTACTAAAATTTGGGAATGGCGAATGGATTATTTGGATGAATTTTAATTGTAGGTATAACGGACTGGATTAGTAAAATCATGAACATATTTATGATCATCTAGTAAGTAAATTCAAATTTACCTATGACTTATCTCATAAACTTATTTATTATGAATGCATATCAAATATGAAACTTTATATTATTATTGTCAATATTTCTTTGATCGTTGAAACAAAATCTAACCCATACCTAATACATGGCGCTAGGGTTAATGTATTCCCAATGAATCAACCCCACATTAACTTTGAGCCCAATGTCAACATCAAGTCTAACTAAACTTAACTTTAACATCAACCATGAGCCATACATCGACCTCAATCTCGAGCTTGACGCCAACATGACCTTGGGTCCAACTCGACATTGACCCTACTTAACTTTGAGCCCAATGCTAACGTTAAGCCCGAGTTGACTTAACTTTGACATCAACCCTAAGCCATACATCAATCTCAGCCCCGGGTATGCTGCCAACATGACCTTTGGTCCAAGTTAACATTGACCCTTACCTAAGCCTACCAATCCCAATGTCAGCTTACAAACTGATCATGGTTTTCACCTTCTACCCAAGCCATATCCCAAAAATCAGCATCCAATATTAACCCTCACCCCACACACACACACCAATCTTGATATCGACCTAGTGCATATTCCATGTAGTGATTGTCTCATTGACCCCTTTAACCGACTTCTACTTCACTAAACCAACTCTTACATTGGTCCTTTGATTTAATCGGATGTCGCCCTCAATTGTACCCCACACCTAGCCCTCATCCAACACAATGGATTGCAAATAATAGTTTTGAAAATTTTGTCCATAAGATATAATTCAATTGAAAATTTTAGTCAATTTAACATTAATATTAATCATTATCCATCCATTTAATAAACATTTTTTTTATTAATAGAATGTAGGGACCCATGGTCTATGAATAATTTTGTTAGGCCTAGTGAACATTAATATCAATTGTTGTTTTATGATGTCATCGTTTTCCAAGTATAGTGGTTAACTTTTAAAAAATATTTTGTGAAATTTATGTAGTGCCTGTTATTTAAATAAAAATTGATGTAATTTAAATGCAATGTCTATATATGGAATTGTTTTAGACTATTATGTAATGATTCTTTGTTGTACACAAAAATCTTTGTTTAGGATTAAGATGCTGAAGATGATTTGGATTTGAATCACAACTATTCTCCAAACTTTTTGAGTCGTATAAAATTATTATCAATGACAATGTTTTTCACACTAAATATTTAATATATTTATGGAGATTAAAACTTGAGATATCTAGTTAAGCTAGAATAACATGACTAGACGATTTTCACATTTAGTAATATAATAGCTTATATTGTCATCCATAAAAATTAAATTTTATGAAAATGTAATTTAAAATTTATTAAAAGCAGTGAAGCTTAATTATTAAAATCATCTAAATACTTCCTAAGTTTAAAAAATCTTTTGGTTCAAGATTTGTTTTCCTAACTTTATAATAATGTAGAAAACCTCATACCGATAATATATATTAATCTCATTTTGTTTCCATTAAGCTCGGAAGTATCTAAGTAATTTTCTGCTCAGTATTTGTAGATACCTTCTCAAATTTAGCTTAGTTTTAGACTTTAGAATAGTTTAATATGCTGTTATATAGGTATCATCAATTTGTAAAAGTAATGTGAATGTGAATAAGTAACTCAACAACAAAGTAGGGAAAAATTATATTAAGTATATTACTTTCTAATGCACAATATAAGTTAATCTTTTTGAACCTTACATTAGGGGGTATAGCATTTAAAAACAACAGAAATCTGCAAGATTAAGTCACCATAAGTCCACAACACTATATTAATTAGTGATGTCATGATGATATATCACATAGTATTAATATTTTCAATACCCATATGACAGAGATTATGTAAGCTAATTACCACACCAACCAAGTAGAAAAGGTACTGCTAGCTCGTAAAAGTAATTAATTAATTAATTAATTAGTGCATTATTCACATTTTCACATGCAGTACTTGACGTGGAAAATCACCAGTTGATAACATATCATTATTTTAAACTGGTACTTTTAGTTTTAGTTGTTGACTGAATCTAAATAAATGTTCTCATTGTTTTGTAAATTCTAGGCTGTTCGAGAATTCAAAGGGAGTTATAAGTAGAAGGAAAATTCATGTTTGCTTTTGACCGCATATAATATGAAAAAATATATTGTCTAAAATTATGTCTAGTATTAATAACAATGAATAGTTAAATTTTATAATTAATATAGTATTTTTTCATTGATACGTAATAAAAATTAGGATATAGTTTAGGACATAAGTTTTTATTCCTTGTATAATATAATAATGTGGACATAAGGTTTTTCCTATTCCCTCACTACTACTGCCTCATTTCATATCTCAAACTAATTATATATTAATACGTGGATAAAATAAAAAATTTAAAAATAAAATGTAATAAAATAAAACACTCTAATTGACTTAGCTTGGGACATAGATTGAGACGCCATTTGGAATAAATGATCTCAATCTTAGTGATAGATTCATATTATGGTCCAACTCTGGCCTCCATGTTTTAAATTACATTTATATTAGAAATTATGATTATAATAATATTATACTTTTGATAGTTTCTGCCACATCACATCTACAATTATAATAGCATCTATAATATTTTCTCACAGTTTTTCATAATTACGAAAAATACAATGTTACCGCATTCATATTTTAAAACACTTGTGATAGTTACTTATAGAAAAACATCTAAATTATACCTCCATATAAATCTTAACGTGCAAACAAATATTTATTATGTTATTATACATACAAGGTTGTCACCCTAGCATGTATATTTCAGGTGCATATTTCCTCTCATAGTATTATGAAGTTTGGTAATATTTAAAAACAAGTCCAAATATATGACTCTTAATATATTTTTATTATTTTTTGTTCGTTATAATATAATATATCAGTGACTTAAACAATATCACTTTAGAATTATTGATCCATTTTTTAATGAATAAAAATAATAAAAATGTATTGACTCGTATACTCTTTGGACATGTTTCCATAATATATCATATTTTGTTTAACTTAATTATATTTATCATCATTTTTTATTTAAAATATCACTCATATTTCTCATACAGAGGTAGTCAGTATAATATATGTATATAAATTATGGGGTTTTATAGGTGTAAAAAATGAAGAGATAATTTGTATAATTTCACTAAAACTTAGAGAATATCAATATAATTTACTCTAACTTTAATATCTTCATTCATATTACTCTAACTTTAATATCTTCATTCATATTCCCCTTTCAGTCTCTCAATGTCAACATTTGAATGGTGATGAGAGGAAAAATGACAAATCATGGGAGAGCTAATCCTCATTTGTCATTAATATGAATACTCGTTCTCATGTAGAATAAACAATCATTTATAAATGGATGTTGTTTACTTTTGCATCCATATACATGTCATATATTTATGTGTGTGGCCCTAGGTTCTTATAGGGTTGATAGTAATATACTTATATATTTTATAATTTTTTAAAAGTATAACACAAATTTATTACCTATCAATTAATAATAATATATTAATTTTTAACATGATTATAACATAATATAGTAGTTAAATTATAAATCAGAAGTGTGTAATTTAAATTTCTTAACCTACTAGGTCTAATATAAAGTTGGTAGATAATTAGACTTTTAAGTATGATGTGAGAGATTTGATTCATGTAGTATAGTATGTGTATGGAAAAGGGTATGCTGAAAAAGGCTATATCCATTTCCATAACATTCTCAGCTCATAAGACATAAGCCTTTGAGTATTGGTTGAGAGCCACATTTGCTACACACACAAAATTTCTCAACCCTTGGTTTCTTTTTTTCTTTTTTTTTTTGTTTCAAACCATAGGTATACTCGACAAACCAGTATTCTCTGTCCCAATATCTCAAGCCAATGATATCCACCAAATAATATAAAAAATAATATTTTCTATATTTTTTAACTATGTGTCAATTTTCTATTAGTTTAGAACATAATGAGACACAAAAAAGTGGGACAGCTGATCCACATTCGTCCTTCACTAAGGCACTCCACCATGTAGAACATGAATTTAAAAATTTAGCCTAAACTAAAACAATAGGCATTGGACCCTAGCTTTTATTAGTACATTAATATTTGTTGTAGGTGAGACTCAAATCCACAACTTTCTTTACTTTATTCTTTAATCTCAACCACATATAACTTCCCTAATAGGCTAATACTCCCTTTCGTTTCTATTTAGTTGTTGTGGCTTTGAAAATTTTCACCTATTCCATATCCATCACTTTAGGAAATCAAGAAATAATCACATTTTATCATGTTTGCTCTTATGATTATTAATGCAAATTAAATAGAGTGTGGTAATTGTAAGTATGAGTTATTAGGAGTAATTTAGTAAAAATAATTTATTTTATATAGGTAATTAACACTTTTAATAATCATAATTTCTATGCCTTTTTTTTGGTTGGCAAAGAAATTAAAATGTAATTTCTACATTATGCATTACCTTAAACGTTTATTAAAGTGGAACGGATGAACTATATATTATAAGTCATGTATAAAAATTTTCTCTTAATGTGTTTTTTTAATGAAAAATATATATTATAGATGTAATTTTGTTTATAGAGAACTTCACACCCTGATAATTAAATAGATATATTCTCCCAATTCTTAAATTTCATGTTGTGTTTGCAAGTCAAACACAAGTGATAAACCCTTGTAATTTAGGTAAACACCTATAATTAGTGACTTTCGAATATTTATAATATAAAGCTGATGCTCATTACAAAACAAATATCAATTTTAACCTATATATGCCAAAACTATACCGCATGCAATTTTACATATCATCAATCTACCTACATGAAAATGACTGTAGGAAAATGACTTTATATTAAATTGCAAATGTAATTAAGTCTCTATGTTAGGGAAACTAACATAACCATGCTATTGTATCATTAGGTACCTAATCTTCACATCTTTCTTTTTGGTTAGTAAGGTTTTACTTACCATTAAAGACTTTAAATTACTACCAAACTGAACAAAGTCCAAGGAGAAAACGAGAAGATTCAAGAAAATTGAAAATATATAGCAAAGAAAATGAAAGTGTATATATATATATAATTAATATTGCATATGCATGACGTATGAGCTATGTGTTAAAAGTGTTGTAAACCACCTTGGATGCAATCCACCTGGTTAAGGTTTTGTGAGTTTGGTCATTGTGAACACATGTTTGCAAAGGTCTATTTCCTACACAATGGTTGCTTGGCAATTCAGGTAAGAGTTCAAGTTTCACAATATATTTATTGAGTAAAAGCAAATGATTCTCACCAATAATAAAAATATAATGAGGTGATGGAACTTATATTCTTACATTCGTCGAATATTTTAAGAATTCGTTGTAATAGTTTTAATTTTTTTTTTTTGGATTGGACGTTGAATCCATACGGGTGTCTTTTTGATAACTAATTTTGTGTTTGTAGATAGAAGTACTACTTGTTCTCTTAGTTTTTTACTTTTCTTTTTTTAATAAACTTCATTGCTAATTAAAAATAATAACGAAAATATAAGGTCCCTTATTATATATTGAGAATCCAAATCCGAATATCCAAAGTACCCTTACATATCAACTAGCTTTTAGATTGAGTTCATTTCAATAATAGATTTGGAAATTTTTGGTCATAGAATGAAAGATAATATACAAATAATAGTGATGAGAACAAAGAGAATATATAAATAAATGTGAGATGACTAAAATGAATAATAAAAAAATCCCAAGTTATGGGGCATGTGCTCCCTATCTAACCAATGTTGGTCCAACCCTAGTTAGATGGAACAAATCAATCACAATGATGGGTCACTAAACTCTAGATAATGTCTAAGGAATATGTGAGATCGTGTTGAGATTTAACCTTAAAATGTTTATCAAACTTTCACATTTTTCATTCTTTAAATTAAGATAGGTTGAATCGGATAGGCCATTTATAAAAATATATTGTAGGAGGCATCTAAAGTTTTGTCTTGTCTTTTAATTTTATGGGTAAAACACAAGTGGGCAAATGAATTAAATTCAAAATATCAAATAAATCCAATAAAAAACTAAATTATATAAATCATGTGAAGTGACATTTAGGATATCATCACCAAACATTTATGAATGAGATAGATGCATAGCATAGAGGCATATTCTCACAAACTATTTCGGAATTTTTCATCAACTACTTCATATATATTAGAAAATTTTAACTCAATCTTTTCTTATTGTAAGATTTATGTGTGCATCGATTATTATTCAACTCCTATTTTTACTTTGAAAAGCAAGACTAATATGTCATGTCTGTTTCTTAAATTTTCAAAAGAAAATACATGAATATTCTCTAGTAGCATGACATAATCGACAATATTAATCGAGTTACAATATCAAAATTAAAGCATAATGTATTTGGGACAAGTTACAATATGTAAGAAATTAACAGCGTGCTGCATGCAACACCAAACTTTGCTGAAGTGAATGACAAAAGCAATGTGGATATGAATTGTGGAACTTAAATATAGTTTATACTTTATAGTCTTCAATTACCCAAATAAATAAACATATGCACTAACATGGCCAAATTCATTACTCGGTTTTTCTCCCATTCCTTTCTATAATATCGAAAGGGCATTTTTTTATTTTAACCATAGATATCCTGCATGTAGACAATCCTGTGCATATAATTAATTAAGATCACTATAAGGAGCAAAACTATGCTTAGCCAATATTTAATCTAATTGTATTATCATATATCAAGTACTCCAAATCAAAAACTCTAGTTAAACTAAAACAAGCTTGCTAATATTAATTGTGATGAGTTTGAAATCTAGAAATGGATGGGTTTGTGTCATGTCCTTTCAACCTTGCTAGCTTGGTGTCTTGTTCTTTTTAAACAAATATATTTTGAAATTAGACATAAGTGATTGGACATAGATAATAATAATAATCATAATAATAATAATAATCATAATAATAATAATAAGACCGTTTAAATTAATAGTTATTATAATAATATTTTTTATCTGCAAAACACAATTTTATTAAACATATAATGAATGTACAAAAAATTACAAAAATGTTATAAGGAATAGGGAATCACAAGGTAGTTTGAGAGTTTAATGAATGGAGTAAAATATGTTGAGAGTTCGAGACTCGCTCACGACAAATACTAACATAAATTTCTAATAAAAAAGTGTTATAAGGATGATAGAGTGAAAAAATAAAAGGTGTGTTTAAGACAGGTGAAGGGGATCAAGACAATTTTAGAAGACATTTACATGGATGTCATTCGAGTTAGAGTAGAGCATTCTTGATCTATTCGTTTTTCCAATGATCCAAAGTAAATAGTTCATTTTTGTTGTTTCAATCATATATTGTTAGGATGTTTGAGTTAAATTGAAGATAATATTATTCTCAACTAATCATATAAACTAAATTGTTGCTAGCCACTTAATACTCCAAGCTTCTAACACTTTTTGTTCATTGACTCTTGATTTTCTAGATAATGTGATAAAAATATTCAATCAACTATAAATTAGTTTTTAAAACTAAATAGGTAAACTTATAGAAAGAGAAGAAGTATTGAGAAGATTATGGTTGATGATTATGTGATGGAGCAACTCCCAAACATATTGATATTTATGTCGATATTATTTAGTTTGGAATATATTGTAAATTATATTTCTACTTTTTTATCTATAATTTAATTATATAATGTACATATGTATATTATTATGCCAATATATTAGGTCCATTCAACTTTGGTTCGACATAATATATTGTCATAAGTTTAATATATTAGGTCATGGCTAAAACTCGGGCTCAAACAAAATTAATTCAATAAAAGATAGTGTTCATGCCAAATTAAATTTATCCTGTCACATCCCTCAAATGTAAAATGACCTTTGATATAATGTGCATAAAATGGATTTAGTATGTGTTTAGCATATAGTTGTGGAGGGGCAAAAGTACCTCTAGAACCTCCAAACATTTTTTTATTTTGAATTTTTGCAATATGTTTGGCATTTCAAAATCCTGCTTGCCATAATTGAAATTGAACTGAAAACCATAGTTTTAAAAAAGAATAATGTAATATCTATGCATAATTTTAAGAGTTAATAATGAATGAAATGAATGATAGATGATACGGTAATAATGTGAAAAAAATTATATTGTCGGTGTATATATTTTTTCTCTAAAAAGAAATGACAAATTGTTCATGTTTTGTTTAACAAGACTAAGTCTAGAGTTTTCAAAAACTATTATTCCCATAATACCCTTAAAATATCAATTCTCGTTTATTATAACTCATCCTCTTTATTATCATTAAAAAAATTAGTACTATTATTTTATTATATTTAATTAATATGTATACTATTTTTTTAAAATAATTTGATGTTTAATATCTAGTAATTATGCTAATTTAAATATGGTGTATTTTTTATTTAGTTAAAATTGTGATGTCACCTTATTTCTTTAAGCAATAAAGTAAATGTCTAGATATAGTATTCTGATTTTTTATTTATGCACGTATAATTTAGTCAAAAGTAAATCTCTAATTACTAGTTAAAAGGAATACTAAAGAATAAAATATTTATTCATACCAGGAGATAACTTATCTTCTTCAATCTACACAGTTTTTTATATGTATCTTATTTCTCTTCATTTAAGAAGTCTTCATTTTAAAATAAATTATAAAAGAAAAAAACAAGACACATGTCAAACACTATATGAATTTAAGGAGATAAGTTAAATACTTATTCTCTATGTTAATTTGATTATGTAATTATCATTTTTTTAGTCTCTGTCCAACAAGTTTTTTGTTACAATTCTTGATTTTAATCAAAATTTTCAGTTTGTGTCATTGAATTCAGTGTAAAGATCAACAAACTTCCTTTATTATTTTCTAAAATCTACATCGTTAAAACTAAGTTTGAAGCTATAAAAAACATTTTTTGAGATTAATTTTATGTGATTAGTTCTAAGAAGTGAATTTGAAGCTGTATTCTTTTGGTGGATGAATATAAGCTTAGGGTCATAGTAGACCTATTTCTGCAGTGTATATTGGTTCAAGGATTCATTATAAGGACCAATTTATGGGTCAGAACCATACAACTTAAAGATAGTGACCACCAATAATAGCCTCAAAATTACAAAAACCAAGTACATAATGTGCTTCTGCTCAAACATTGATTGTGCCTAATAAAGACCACCCCTTAATGCAAGCACTAAGTGAAGGACAGAACCACCTTCAATATTGTACTCTTTAGCTGTTTTGTCATCAGCAAGTTGCTTACCAGCATATATAAGCCTGCACCATGTGCCAACAGAAATGTCATTCGAAACTTGACGTATATATTTCGATCGAAAGGAATGAGAATTAAAAATCACTGTTGCTTTTCGATATCAATAATAACCAAGCATTTATCTCGCTAAGTGGTGCATCCATCAATGACTTTGCTCGACATGCAAGTGTTGCCACCATGTAAAGCATGTCCGACACTACGGCAAAGTGTCATTGTTTTTATGATAAAAGAAATATAATTAGTTGAGATGAGAGAAGATTGCAAGAGGAATTAGACATTTTCATAGAAAACTAAAAGAAAAGCCTAAAAACTAAGCAGCAGGGCCATGCTTGATGCAACAAAGCATGTCAATCTATATGCATAAAAGATCTCCATGTCAAAAGCGCCAAAGGAGCAATAAGCATCATTCAAAATGTTCAGCAATAGTTCAATTATGCAATAAAACTTCTTCAGACTTTATAAACATGTTGCAGAAAGAAGTAAATAGTGCACCACTACAATTACCAGTAACTAACTAATTCAAAAGCTGCATGTATTAAGGCATGGATATGGATGGATAAAAACATTAAAAGTGAAAATGTATCAAGCTAGCAAGAAAGGGTATACATCTATTGAATTTTCGTAGTTTACGACTCCAATGCGCCTAAGATTAAACTAAGAGAGGAGCTTTCTCCGATATGGATAAGCATTCCAAACATTGTCTACATTGTATCCTTACCTAGACATAGCATCCAGTAATCATATTATAAAGGTATAGAGTATAATAGACAGATCAAACCTAAGTTATGTATGAATTTATTACTCCACTTTATATCATTTTATCACTGAAAATATTACATCTTAGTCAACTTCACTGAACTTTCTAGACCACATAATCATCAAGATGCCCTGAACGGGGAAGCTTTAAATGTGTACAAACATAATGAACCAATGGTATCTAGTTATCTACATGCATGTATCTTCTTTCCCTTTATGTTCCAAAATAATACAAGGAGACTAAATTCAAATATAAGATCAGAAGCACAAATTTTCACAGTTAACAAGTGATGTGCATGTTTTTATTTAAGAAATAAATCATCAGCCGGGGAATTAGATAAGTATAATCAGCATACTTTAAAAAGAAAAAGTAAAAGACAAACCTCTGCTGCACAGGAGGAATTCCCTCCTTTTCTTCAACGCGTTCCTTGATGCGGTCGATGGTATCAGTAGGCTCGATGTCGATTTCAATTTCTTTTCCAGTTAGAGTCTTCACTTTAATCATGGTTCCACCCCTAAGCCTCAAAACCAAGTGAAGCGTTGATTCCTTCTGTATATTATAATCAGCAAGAGTGCGTCCATCTTCCAACTGCTTACCAGCAAAAATCAACCTCTGCTGGTCCGGGGGGATACCCTCCTTGTCCTACAAACACATCCCAATAGCAGTTAGAAATTAATGGTGCAACTTATAAATAACAATGGCACTATCATTTTATACCTAAAGTTCAAACCCGGTAGAAAATCGAGTCCTACACAATATACAAAACACACTCAGGCACAAGAATCCTGCCACCTCAAAAACCAATGGATAAAAAACCCTGTTTGTAAGAGCTTATTTTCAGCATATTTGAGTTCACCTATTGCAATAACCACTTACACAGCATTTCCGTCCTGTTCATATGATTTTTCAGACCCATATAAGCCGCTAAAGGGCTTATTTTCATAAGCTACTTCGCGAACACTAAAACCAGCTTAGGTCCTATGTGGAAGTTGTTTTTATAATAATTCTGAACTAACCATTAAAACCAATACAGTTTTCACAAGTCACAACCATTCAACTAGGTTTGAGAAGCCATAAACTAATTAATAGAACCCAATATCCAAAGCAAAGGAATTTAACAACAACACCAACAAATAATAAAACATTTATTAATATCATATAAAGCATGAATTTTTATAAAGGCCAAATAATCCTAGTCCAAAAGGGTAACTCTAATCGCATTTTTCTTATGATTTATATTACTTTCTCCTAAAAACATGTGATTCAAGCTTTAACCTTTACAATCCCATAGTTCCAAATTTTGAATCTTTCTGAACACCAAGTTCGTCATAAACCCTTAACTTGTAAATATATATCAACGAAATCACCAAAATAACTAAAACCCTAACTTCATCAAATTAATGCAATAAGGAAGAAGAAGAAGAAGAAGAAGCAAATGAACCTGGATCTTGGCTTTGACGTTGTCGATGGTGTCGCTGCTCTCAACTTCGAGAGTGATGGTCTTTCCGGTCAAAGTTTTGACGAAAATCTGCATCTTCTTCTTCTTCTCGTGATCGAGTGTTTGAATTGGAATAGGAATAGGAATAGGAATAAGAATTGGAATTGGAATAGGAATAGGAATTGGAATAAGAATATGTGATTAGATTGAGAAATGGATTGGAATTACTTGATTGGATACAATGCTATTTGCAAAATATTGCTACATGCAAAATAGCCCATCTTTATTCCAATTTATCATTAACTTTTTTATTCTATATATGAGACTATAACATATCCCGGTTCGAACATGATTACCACCGATATGAAGATATACGTGGGAAATATAAAAAACATGAATGAAATACAAAATGAAGCAACATATTTAATCCTAACGAGATCGGGTACGTGTCAAAACTGTATTCTACCGAAATTTATTGAGGGGTTGATAGTACAAATCTAACGTCATGCATTCACACAAGGTCCAAGTTCATTAATGAGTGCTTGAAACCATTAAAAGTTAGAGACCCATTTTCGAAAAAAATACATAACTTTTAATTATTAGCAAATAAATACAAAACCATTATGTCATTATATGACCATTCTTTAATTCTCGTGAAAATTGAATTACCCAAAAACGGAAGAAGATAAATAAATGATTTAAATTTAAAATATTTTAAAATCTTGCCTAATTAAGGCACCAAAATTTGTCTACTTATCTGCATTAAATGCTACATTACTTACTTGCCACCCTTTCCTTGAATTCTCTTCCCACTCCTCCACTACCCTTTCATAAGTACCCTTCACCCAATAAATGATTCAATTAATGAAATTAATTTTTAATTTCAAAATAGCCAAATAACAAAACCATAAACCTTAATTTAACAAAATTCAATACTCCAGATTTCAATTAAGAAAAAAAATATACCGAGAGTATAAAAGTTTTTTATACACTATCATTACAACATCAAATATTTATATTTAATCATCATAAACGAATGATAAATAATTTACTGATTGTGAATAAGTTTTTTATACTGATATAGTTTATCATAAACACCACATATATATGATATATGAAGCATAAAGCTTAATTTAATTCCACTTAATGAAATTAAAAAACACATGTTTCGATTTTCTTCCATTCTCTAGAAATAAATAAATAATAAAATTAATTATTATAGTAACGTACCATCTATCTTCATTGGCGTATATAACTCTCTCACAGTCACACACATGAAAGAACAACAACCCCATCTCTCTCTCTACTTTCTCTCTCTAGAAACTCTTTGAGAACATATAGCAATGGCTACAGAGGTGAGTTCTCTGATTCGGGTTCTGGGTGGTGGTGGTGGTGGTGGCGGCGGCGATAAGGAGGAGAAGCAACGGCATCATCATCATCATCGTGTGGTGGGAAATGAATCACATGGTGATAAATCAACAGCTCTGATCACAAGGGACCTGCTTGGTGGGTCCACCATTGAATCCCAGGAATTGGACCTCGATTCACAGGTACCAAGTGGTTGGGAGAAGCGCCTCGACCTACAGGTTCGTTAATTTTGCTGTGTTTCTTTTCAACTGCCTTTAAGTCGAGTGTAGATCCTCTCCGCTAATAGAAAGACAAATGTCACACAATAAAATACAAAATATAATATATAATATTAATTTTATGAACAAAGATCCTCTCTATTAATGGAGAAACAAGTACATGACTTTTCATTTGTTTTTTAATGGTAATAGTGTCATTTTATTATAATTAGAAAGACAAATGTGTTACTGGAGATTGTGTTTTTTCTTTATTTTGTTATGTATTTGCCTCTTCATTAATAAAAATGATCTTAACTCCATTTTTATCCTCTTTTTTACAATAAAACCACATTTTTACTATTAAAAATGTGAGTAAAAACAATCGCTTGATTCTCCATTGATCATAATTTAACTCATGGTTCCTACAACCTTGAATTGTGTTCTTAATAAGTGTCAGTGTGTCTCAATTTTATATCATATTTTGTTATGGTTTTCTTTCATTGTTTGGTCTTTTTGTTGTTACTACTTTACACCAGTTTATGTTACAGAATTCATCCACGTGTTATTGTTCTGTTTTTTTCTCTCTCTACTTGTTTTTAGATTTTGATTTGTGATTTTCATTATCGAATGCTTGATTTAGAATTTATAGTATTTCTGTTCTTTTGACTTGTTGATGAGGGAGTGAAGGATAGTGGAACAATTTAAAAAAAAACAGTGTTACATTTCAAATCATGAGAAACAATTGTTGAGAGAGACATCCACACCTTCAAAAGGAGTTAATTCATTGCCGAAAAAGTAAAAAAATATTATTGGTAGTAATAAAAAAATGTATGACAGACCAATAATTTATCAATTTTAGTTCCTTTTTACCTCTATTCTTTTCTCATAAGCAAGAGTTTAAAGGCTAAGCTTAATATTTATTTGGCTTGATTCCATCCTTATAATATAATTATTTGACTTGCTTCATTGGACCATATCTCATATTTTTATATCATATATATGTATGAATGTATATATAGGTTTTATGATATATGAAATAGTGTATTGATGAATTTTTATTCATATTTGCAGACAGGAAGAGTCTCTATTCATAGGTGCAAGACATTAGAGTCAGCACCTATATTTGAACAAAAACTCAAAGTGAAACAAACAAGTCCAAAAAAATTAAAGGACCTTAATTTCCCATCTTGTCCTACCAAAGTACCCTTGAATCTATTTGATGATACAAGCCTAGACCTAAAGCTTTTCTCTTCATCATTACCATCAAACAATTATCAAAGTGTATGCACCCTTGACAAGGTGAAATCAGCACTTGAAAGAGTAGAGAAAGTGCCAAGAATTAAAAGAACATCATTCTTCAAATCATCATTATCAACAACATCACCTTCATATTCATCATCTTCATCATCAATCAAAGAAACCCAAGAAGAAGAAAGTGATCTTATTTCATCACCAATGGCTGTAGGGTGCCCTGGTTGTTTATCATATGTATTGATAATGAAGAATAATCCTAAGTGTCCTAGGTGTAACAATGTTGTTCCTATTCCATCTATAAAGAAACCTAGGATTGATCTTAATATATCAATTTAATTATATATATTTTTTGTTTTGTAAATGGAATGATAGGTAAGTTTAGGTTGTTGTTTAAAGATAGGATAATTTGTTAAGTGATATTAGAAGGGGTTTATTTATGTATATTGAAAAGTCACTTCAATTTCACTAGCAAAGATAATAAAAATATTTCAGTGTCTGCATTCAATTTAGTTTATAGTCTCTGAATAATTGTGGTTCTTTTTTCTAGACTTCTAGTTTGTACAATTATTATTTTTTTGTTAATCCATAAAAATTTAACGGCTTAATTTTACTCTTTGTAATCATTTAAATGTAAAAGTGTTAATATCAGCGTTACTTTAAATTTTAACAAAGTTGAGTCTAGAACTAAGAGGACTTGAAAGAAAATGCTATGTTTTTCTTAAGTCACATTTCAATTATCCAAAAAAAAAATTGTACTTAAAACTGAGAATACATGAGTATTTATGCACATGAGTTTTAAATATTTTAATGTTTCTCATTTGGGCACATGTTAAAAACACGTTTTTATTTACAAGAAATATGTATCCCTAGAACTAATAACACAATTACTAAGAAAAAATTCAAATATGTTGTTTGGTTTGATTAAATTATCAAATTTGAATCAAAGTTTACTCACTGTAGTCGTTTGACTTTCTATATTTAAATAAAAGTTCAATTTAATTATGTGAGTTTTTGTATGACATTTCTATATTCAAAGAAATATAACGTGATTTATTCTATAGTATGATATGAATTTAAGTAATATATATATATATATATACTCACATTACTACACAGTTTTTAGAACAAATGACTTACAGTAAGAAATAGTAGTTTAAGATCACTTAATAAATTTATATTGGGTTAACATTCTTTATGCTAATTTTAATATATTTTGTTTATCAAAAAAATATTTTTTTAAGAAATATAAAATATCATGAATAATGAATAGGAAAATAAATCATATTTATTGTAAATATGTTTTAATCAAATGCTTAACTTTATGATCTTTAAATATAATAACTACACAAATATTACATTAATAAATATGATATTATAAATAAATAATTTTTAGTATAAGAAGTGCTTTTACAGCCGTGTTTAAGGAAGCTAAAAATATAATTTGTATTGGAAAATGATGTATTTAACATTTTCTAGAAATGATAGATTTAAATGTCTAAATATGACTTAATAAATTTGTATTCCTTAATCAATACGCTTATAACATTAACTACACAAGAACAAAACTGATTTAGAACATGTCACTAGTCAATAGTTTAGGTACATGTCATAATACATGAAAATGAAAATACACTCTTATTAATTACATCAATACAATTTAATTTTATGCCTAACAGAAAAACTCCACTACTTCTTCTTAATAAGCATACATTTTAGGGGAATGTGTTTTTATTTATTAATTAAGACAACATTAATGTTTCTTTTTAAAATTCTTCAATCAATATGACGGGAGATTAAAAGTGAAAATGGATGATTATGATTATTATAGAAAGACATATACATATTAAAAATTACACAATTTGATGCAAATAATCATATTAATTACATATAGGCAAAAATATTTTATTGATTATTTTCTATTTTCGGATTTGTTGCTTTTATGTCCCACCATTTAGTTTTTTTATCACAATTCTCTCCATTCTCAACTTGGGTTTAATGCATAATATGATTATGAGTTTTAAAATCGTATCTTAACTTGAACAACTTATTTTTAAGATTATTGCTTAAAACTTGTAGGAACCATGAAATTTGGTAACTTATTTTTACGACCCATCAAAATTTGTTATCCATTTTTCTTGATACACATCATAAATTCATATTTTCCATTTTTAAAACTTCAAAAAAGATTACATTAACTACAACACAATATGAACAATGATGTATAGAGTATTAAGCTAAGTTTTTAGTGTTTAAGTGATTGGCCCATCACATCAATATTTGGTAAAATTAAGACACGTTCCATATAAAAGAAATATAATTTTAAATGAAAATTGTACAATCATTACGGTTTAAATGAAAATCAATCAGTTTTGACAAATATAATTTTATAATGGATATAATTGTTATACTAAACCGATATTAAAATACATATATCAATTTTGTGGTTGAATCTACTAGTACAATTAAATTTTTTGGTTGAACCCACTGTTATAATCAAATTTTATGATTGAACCAACAAATATAGTTCTCTTTTGATAATATGATACTTCAAAATTCAACCCTAATATGACTACGTTACAAAAATACTTCCTCTTCCTCTTATCCTTATTATAACATGGACAAGTTTTTAGTGTTGCCATGGTAGAAGCTGGTTTTGTACCAAGCCACACATGCTATTATTTGTTGTTTACGTCTCTCTTTTTTCGTTTTCTAATTCACATTTTCTTTTAAGATTATTACGTACCCTTATTCTTTTAAGCACCAATTTTCATCGATGGTTCAACTACTATATTGCCTAATAATAATAATTTATTATCCATGATCATAGCCATGAGTAATACACACTTGATTGAAACCTTGAACTAATTGAGGTTAGGGTTAATAAATGCACAATGTTTGTCTTCTCATAAGTCCATCTTACAATAATTAGGCCTACCCTTATATTTGGTATACAACTAACATTTTGTGCTGCTTGTGATAACCATTTCAAGCACTGAATTTAATAAAAATGAATACCCATTATGAGTATTGTTATAATGTCTTTAATTTCAGATTAGGACTAATATCCATCCAATTTTGATTTTCATAAGTTTGTATCTATTTAAACTTTTCAGACATTTTTCTTGCTCTTCCATATAAGGGACTCTAATATTCATATGGTATAATATTATTTACATGGAAAGTGATGTACAAAATATTGTTGTGTCCTTTAAATGTTTGAAAATAGCATCGACCTACACTTTGTCAAAGTGATGTGTGTTTAATGGATGCTATTGCTGCACGAAATTAATTAAGGTCATTTACTAGACCAATTCATTATTACACCTAACAAACATTAAATGTCCATTTAATTTTTCTCATAGTCATTAAAGTTGTTCACCTAACTTCTCATATTACTTTGATGTTTATTCTCTGATTTTTGTTGAGCCGCAGATATATAACTCTTCTTTAATTGCACCATTAATTAATCAACTAAAACGTACTGCTTTTCAATGTTGATATGGAGAATTATATATACTTCATTTTCCGTGTCAAGATTGAACTGAGGACAATGCTCTATTGCTACTTCTATGTTTTGTTTTGCCATAAAAATATATCCATATATGTTTCTTTAATTTTCTAGATAAAGTGAGGAATATGATTTTTTTGGTTTTTCACATATATCCTCGCACTGGAGACAATCATGTTTAAGCTAGGAACATTCACAAGTATGTGGGTGTGGAGCTAACTTTTTCAGTGGACATTTTTTCCTCCACAAAACTCAAACCTGATATCTTTCTTAAAGGGAATCAAGCATGTACCACTTGAACTAATACTCGTTGGTAAAGTTAGGAATATGATTGTTGTATAGAAATTGTGAGGTAAAAGTTGATTTAAATGAAGTGTTACATAATCTAGGAAACAAATATATGACCATATCTCACCTATTAGCTACAACATTTTGAGGCATTCCTTTTTTTTGTGCTAAAACTACCTCCAATTGTTATAAGTCCTAAATACATTGTGTGCGTTACAAAATACGCACATTAATAATAAGTCCCAAAAAAGTTTATCGCCTACATTAATAATAAGTGAGTATTATATAGTAATATAACTATAGTTTTTTTTGGGGGCCTAGGCAATTGTCTAAATAACCTTATGTGGCAGCGGGTGACGAGAACATCTGCCTATTCTCATTACCAATCTTGTGAAAACCGGACTAGATAATTTGATTGCTGAATGGGCTTGAAAACAACTATGGTTTTTTTCGTTAAGCGAAAATGTATTAAAGAAGTACAAGGGGTGTTAACCCAATACAAGAGAAAGATCATAAATTGATCTTTTTAGACGATATAGAAATACAAGCAATTCGGTCATTACACCAATTAGCAAAGAGTAAAGAAGTTGAAACTACTTTTGATTGAAACCAATACCAGGATCGGACTTGAATGAGATCCATTATGTGCATAAAACTCATTGGCTTATCAGAGAATATGACATCATTCCTCATAATCTATATAGACCACACAACAGCAAACCATATCATCCTCCACATCTCAGAACTACTAGTCCTATGATCAATAGTATCATGCATGTTCAATGATTCAATGATTGTTGTAGGTTTCGGCTCATCAACTTGAAGCCACTAATGAACACATTTCCAAACAGAAGATGCAAACTCACAAGATAGAAAAAGATGGTCAATTGACTCGTCATGGTTCTTGCAAAAAATGCACTTCAATTCCTCAGTCCTAAGAATAACTTGCCTTTTGAAAAGCTCAATCTTTGTAGGAATTCTATATCTAAGAAGTTTCCAGACAAAATAACATATTTTTGATGGAACGCAGTTAATCCAAGACTTAAGTAAATGTTACCTAGAGGCATAATACTTGAATCAATTTGAATGAGATAAGCCGACTTCACCAAATAATTCCTAGAAGCATGAAGACCTCGTCTCCATCTATCAGCGATATCCTTCTTGCAAGAGTGATAACGAATTAAATCATACATATTTCTAACCATAATCTCCTCTCTGTCAAACACATGACGACGCCATTGAATCTTACAAATCCACACATCATCAACCCAACCTCCACAATCCGCCATTGTTGCCCTTTTATTTAAAGCTAAGGCAAATAATCTAGGGAAAAGCTCTTCCAACCTTTGATGACTCACCCAGGTATCTGTCCAGAAAAGAGTTTGAGTTCCATCTCCTATTTCCTTCCAAATGTTCTCATGAAACCAACCACCATCATCTCCCAAATTAGAGCCAATTTTACATAAATCTCTCCACCAAGTAGAATCTGAATTCTTAGCATGTGCAAGGACATCATCCCCATATTTTGAGTTAATCACCTTAACCCAAAAAGCATCCTTCTCTTCCAATCGACGTCATCTCCACTTACCAAGCAAAAAATTATTGAAACGTGATAAATCTCTTACTTCCAATCCCCCAAGAAATTTGGGTTTGCAAACCTCCAACCAAGGCACCTAAGCAATGCCTTTACTCCCTCTCTTATTCCCCCAAAGAAATTTCCTTTACAAGCTGGCAATCTTGGACAACACCTTCTTCGGAGCTTTATACAAAGATAACAAGTAGGTAGGGATGCTAGATAGAATTGAATTAAGAAGGACTAACCTACCACCAAAATAAATATGCTTACATTTCCAGGATGCAAGTCTCTTAGAAACTACCTCAATAATGCCCTGCCACGTTGTCAGTATTTTTGGGTTGGCCCCCACCGGAATTCCCAAATAAAGGAATGGTATGGATCCAATTTTACAAGCTAAAAATCTCGCTGCTTCTGATATAAAATCAGCTAGCACTGTAATGGAAAACAAAGAGCTTTTCTGGGCATTAACTCTCAAACCTGAAGCTAATTCAAAGCATCTAAGGATACTCTTAATAGTCTATAGATTTGAAGTCGAAGGCTTGCACACTAGAATTGTGTCATCAACAAACTGGAGATCACACACCTCCACTCCCTATCTACCAATTTTATAGCCATCTAGTAACCCAACAATTCTAGTTGGCCTTACCAAACCTGCAAATCCTTTTGAAACTACAAGGAAAAGGAAATGAGTCATTGGATCATCTTGTCTAATACCCTTTGAGACCGAGAAATGATCTGAAGGGGTACCATTAACCAAAACAGACAAAGAGGTAGATGAAAGACAAGCACTAATCCACTTCCTCCATTTATCTAAAAACCCAAGCCTAAGCAACATATAGTCAAGAAACTTTCATTCCACATAATCATATTCTTTCTCAAAATCAACCTTGAGAAGCAAACATCCATCTTTAGCCTTCTTGCCAAATGGATGGTTTCACTAATGACCACCGTGACATCCAAAATATTCCTGTCATGAACAAAAGCTGATTGAGAGGAACTAATAATAGAGTCCATCACACTTTTAAGCCTCCCAGCCAAGATCTTTGCCAAGATCTTGTATAGAGAACCCACTAGAGAAATTGGTCTAAAATTTTGTATCTTCGTAGGGCTATTACTCTTCGGTATCAGAGCGATAAACAAAGAGTTAAGGCCTCTAGGTAACCTCCCTGATAAGTGGAACTCCTGAACAAAGAGAATGATTTCCTTCTTGATAATATCCCAAAAAGCTTGAAAAAAATTTGAAGTTGAACCCATCAGGCCCTGGACTTTAATCTCCAGCACAACTCCAAACTGCTTGTCTGATTTCTTCCTCTAAGAATGCAGCATCTAATCTTGACCTCTAAACATCAGAAAGTCTCCAGAAATCTACCCCATCCATAGTTGGGTTCGTCGATGGCACATGTGAGAACAAGTATTTGAAGTAATCCGAAACTCCATGTCGAATAAGATTGTCCTCTTCACACCAAGTCCCATCAATCCACACCCCATAATATTGTTTCTCCTCATTCTATTGTTAATACAAGCATGAAAGTAACTCGTATTAGCATCCCCTCCTTTAACCATTTGCTTCTAGATTCGTGTCTCAAAAGGTTATCCTTCCAACTTGTTGTCTTCCACCACTCCGCTTGAAGAGTCTTCCTATCCGCAATTTGATTTGCATTCAAAGCGGTAGATTCACCAATTAGGTCGATGGCTTGAATATCACTAACCAAAACTCCTAATTTTGTGTCAAGACAACCAAAACACTCTTTATTCCACACCTTAATATCCTTCTTTAGGTGCTTCAATTTTTCTTTTATAATGAATGCCCATTTACCAACAACATCTGAATTAGCCCAAGATTTTGAGACAACAGCCGCAAATGAAGGATGATGTAACCAACAATTATTAAATTTAAAAGGTATATGACCTTTCTCCAACTTCTTGTATCTTAAAATAACAGGACAATTGTCTGAGAATTCTCTATTAAGAGCCCATTGAGTTGAGTCCGGCCAAGCATTCAGCCAATCCGATGAAAGAAGGAATCTATCCAGCCTGCTCAAAGAACTATTACTAGGATGGAACCAAGTAAAGCTTCTACCAATTAGCGGAAGATCAATTAGCTCCATTTCTCCAATCCAAGAGTTAAAGAGACAATCTTGTCTTCTACAACCCTGCCCTGATTCATAGCTCCTCTCAGAAATACTTCTCACATCATTAAAATCTCCAAAAAAACACCACAAGACATCACCCATATTTCGTTTCAAGCAAAGCAGATCCTACCATAATTGTTTCTTCAAGGATAATTGGCAAGGAGAATAAATGTTGACAAAGCAACAATTCTTTTTAGTCGAAATCCAAATTCCAAGAACAACCAGAAAACCAACTCCTTTTGAGATGCTAAACTTATGGAATTTTTTTACTATCCCAAATGCTTAGAATTCCATCCAAAGTTCCAACAGAAGGGATGAAATCCCACTTACAATTATTGTTTCCCCATAATTCATGACAAAGGGCATTGTCACACACTTCCAATTTTGTTTCTTGAATTCCAACAAAATCTACTATGTTTTGAAATCTTAAATAAAGGAAGGGTTGAAATGTTTTGAATGGATGAAATTGAAATTTAATCGTGTTAAACCCGATTAAACCGGAATAACCTAATAAGTGAAATAGACGATTCACTTAAAATTAAAAAACCGGAATACTATTCTAATATTTTGTTTTATCAGAACAGAAAAATATGGAGAAATGTTACTTCAATTTTATTATAAATAATTATTAATTATATAAAATTTTATATTTATATATGATTATATATTTATAGATAATTATTACTTATATATGAAATCACTTATTTTTCATTCCAAAAATGTTATTAATTAGGTATTGAGAAATGTTATTAGTTATAATTATATACTTATAAATAATTACTATTTTTTCATTCCAAAAATACTATTGTGTTAAAATTTCGAGACTTATCAAACTTTTAGTTTAAAAGTTATCATCATCATATGTAATTATTCATATCATAATTTTTATTAATTAATTCTACTTTTTCTATCATCTATCATGAAATAAATAGAAATATTTTAGTCCAAATATAATACACCTTAAATTTTTTCTAAATGGGTAAAATATCAATTTAGTCATTTAAAGATTCAATAATTATCAAGTTAGTCTTCCAAAGAAAATGATGATCAAGCAAGTCTCGAAAGTTTGATAACTATCATACTAATCCTTTTAGAAACATATTAAATGGTGATGTGAATCTTACGGGGACTATGTGGTGAACATTTTAACTATCATATATTTATGTGGTAGCCCTTTCATTTAGAAAATTAAACTAACTTAGTGGCGATTGTATATTTAAAAGAGTAACATGATATTAGGTTTTTCTCTTTCATATTATGTGTCTTAACAATTTAACATTAACCAACAAATTAAAAGTTATAGATTAAGGGAGTTTTAAGAAAATCTACCAACAAGGGAAAGAAGAATTAAGAAATCTACCAACAATGCATTAGTCTAATAATGTAAGGCTCTATTAAATCTCAAAATGATCAAAAAGTCAAAAGTTCGATTCTTGTGAGCAATATTTGTTAGGATGAATAGACATGCATCATGAAAATGATTAATTCCTTATCCATATGAATATTTGTAGTAGTACAAGAAAAACTAAGAAAATCTTCATGAACATCAACGTCTCACCAAAACTAAATAAATGATTGTACTATCAACAGGAAAAAATGTAAAATGAAATAATTATCATAATTTAATATGCAATGTTCTACCGTAAAATAAACTTCAAATAATAGCGTGAGGCCTCATCTCAAATTGATTAACACGTTTTTGTATAAATGTACTTGAAAATGTTTGAGGGTAGCAATAGCCTAACACACTGAATTGATCACAGAAACAATGTGGCCTATTTAAAATTTAAAAGCAGGTTTCTAGTAAAATACAAACCATACGAGCCACATATATTTTTAACTTTTATTTTAATTAATATTTATTGTGGTCAAATAAGAAGAAAAATGAAAAGAAAAAAATAAGAAGAAAAATGAAATAAAACTAAAATGTTGAATTGATGTTTGCGAGGACTACATCCGTTCACATCTTTCTCTCTCATTATAAACAAATATGTCCCTTAAAAATATCATGATGTTGATTTATTGTGTTTTCCTTTTCCTAATAGATGGTAAATTATCCTTTGTGTTCTTTATTTTTGAGTAATAATATCTACTTATAAATTTTTCATTAACCATAAGTAAGTGGGCATATATAAATTTATAAATCAATCATTATTATTTTATTTTATGATATATATTACTTTTCTTATAAGTATGAGAATAAATCATATTTTTATTTTTATTTTCATAATTTACTTTAATAAAAATATAAAATAAAGATAAATATAAAAACAAATTATTAATACATTCTTAAGCTTTTAAATATTATATAAAAATAGAAATAAAAAATTCTTTGTGGAGATAAAATAGAAATGATAGCATGTACATCTCATTGCAATAATGCTTCTTAGAACTATGGCATTTCTTGAGAAATAGATTTATATGAAGTAATGGACTCTCCAATATTTGGAATGTGAGAGAGGTTATTTTTTTTAAAAAAATAATTTATAAAAAAACAAAAATATGGACAATTATTTTTATCATGTGTTATAATCTTAAATATGCATTGCCCTCTCTGATAATGAAGAGAAGCCACACTCATTTCTTGAGTACCTAATTAACTATCGGACATATGAGAGAAATATATACAACATGTTATATTTAGAGATAAATGTGTTTATATTTTTGGTACATTATTAATAACTAAATTTTAATTAAAATTTAATATTTAATGTGTTATCAAGATTGTATTGGTTATCTCTAGTTTACACATAAGTCTTTCTCTGGACAGAGATCATCTATCATCATTCATGTTCCAATTTCTTATCCTGGTTTAATAGAAAAATATCACATAATTAAAAAGAAAATTTCTAAAACCATGAAATAACATTTTTTTTATTATTTAGAGAAAGTTAATTTGTCAGGAAGATATAAAAACAATAATTTTAGGGTCCCCTAACTATTAATGGTGATAGGTAACCTTGTTCATTCCAAAGTTCACATGATGCATCCAACTAATTGTGTCCCTTTGGATATTTCGTTTATATACAATTGGGTGTTTCGTTCAATTTAAACGAGTATTTCGTTTTTTCGTGTTTAATTATTGCTATGTTACTTTTCAGTTTTCACTCATTTTCTATTATTTGTTATTTTTAAAAATTATAAACATCTTTACCTCTATTATTATTTTTAATGCAAATTAATTAGATCCATCAGTTTATTCATTGCTTGACATGAACTTGTTTCCTTCGAATTAACTTGTTTTTCTTTTTTGTAGTTTCCATCTATCAAAAATTAATTAGAATGTGATACTAATATTAAAAGGGAATAATTTATATATTCTGATGGGGTTAGTCACTAACTATTAGTCAGATAATATCTACAGACCCCAGTCATTAGAAAAATAATATAAGGTTAAGAAATTCCAAATTAAATGATAGTTATTTAAACAAAATTTTCATGTAACATTATAATAATGAATTCAAATTTCATTCATAAAATTTCCAAATGACAAAGTCATATAGGCATATCTTTTCGTATGTAATTAAAAGATCTTCACTTGTGATGCAAAGCTATTATTTTGTTTGTCATTATTTTAACAATTTTTAATTGAGAATAAAATATTTCTTATATTTTCTCTAGCCAATAAAAATACGATATACGTCCTTTTTATTTTTAGTTTTTAAAAATATTTTTTGCAGAAAATGGTTAAATATAATACATGATTTTAGAAGTTAGAATATATAATTTATCTTCTAGTATGAGAATATACTTTATTCTGAGCGTATCTATCTTCTTTCTTTAACCTATTTAACAACTTGTCACTTAGTGTAGAGTACCACAGATACTCAACTCATTAAAGAAAGCATAACTATCCCACCATATAAATACAACATAGAGGATTCATCAACCAATATGCAAAAGAAGACATTAACACTCCCAAGACTTTTAAACCAAAAGAAAGACATAACCATGACATATGATACTGAAATTTCAAGTTTTTTTTTTGTTTTCAAATTTATCTATGAATTTAAAATTAGCAAATAAAATAAATAATTTTTCCAAATACACAAGTAAATAACAATTAAACTAAAAACCGAGGTATCTCTTTTTTTTTTTTTAAAGGTTGACACTTTTTCTCTTCCAATGGAGAGTTTCTTCCATCTTACATTCTAATCGTAAGTTCTTAGAAGTTGAACAAAAAGAAAACAAGATTGGTTGAACCAAAGTGAGTTTATTCCACTATTTGCATTAATAGTAGTACGCGTAAAGTAAATGACCCAAACTCAAGGTTGAAATAAAATATGTAGGTGCAGCAATAAATGACCATCCTTTGGAATCTATGACCATTAAGATTGCTTATTTGTTACGTTGTCCCTTCAGGTATGTTACGTGCAAACTACAAAGTTGATTAACTTAAGGCACGTGTGTCTCATACAAGTCAAACTTTTCCGGGTTTGCCATGCGTTGGTCACTACTAAATCCTCGTACCCACACAAAAGTGATATATATTATTTGTAATTCAATCATTAATAATTAATAATTAAAGTATCTTATTATGACACATGTCATATTCTTGTGGCTAATTAGTATAAAAATATAGTATGATGATATAGTAGGAGAATATATTATGTTTCATATATATATATGAAGAGAAATCATTTTACACTCAAATTAACTTACACTAGTTACACAAGATATACTCAATCTCAGTCATTCATTTTCTTAAATTTAATGGACCAGAGAGATGAAACTGAAAAATCATCTAAGATTTATTTTTCTCTCTCATTTCACTCACTCTTATATGTCCGTCAGATTTAAGAAAATGAATTATTAAGATTTGGTATAATTAGCGTAACTTAATTTGAGTATAAATGAATCTTTATATTCAACTAAGTTGGTGGAAATTAGCAAATTATATATTTGTGAGTTAGTTTTTAGAAAGGTCTAGACATGTGTAAGTTTAAAGTAAATATATATGGACCAAAAAAAAGTAAATTTATATATTTTAATTTTATAACTATTTTAGAAACTTCGACTGTTTTATATGATTTAAAATTCAATATTTAAAATTTATTGATTCTTTTACTATTTTATTTATATTAAGCCTTTTTAAACGTAATGAATATTCTAAAAATTACTATTATTATATAGTAAATATTTAAGAGTATATATAATTTGTTTTGAATATACATCTATAGAATGTGATTTTTTCGGTACATAAATATAATTTGTTTTGAATTTGAATGTAATTTTTCAGTTTTGGTTTTTGATCGGTGTTTTTTATTTTATTTCGGGGCCTATTTGAATTTGAACTCCAAGATAGTATGCAAATAAAAGGACAAAAAATTGGATAAAGGGCCCGTAAAAATGATAATCAGTTTATTTGAGTTCATTGATAACAATTAGATTCATGGGGAGATAGTGGCCCCTTAAAATCAAAATCAAATGCAAAAACTTGCCTATTTTTTTCAACACAAATCTAAAACAATTTTTTTTTAGGATTAGGAAATGTTTGAAATATGTTATTATATGAAGTCTCATATTGTACAATATTAGAATAGAGTAGAGTATCAAAGTTATATATTGGACTCAAGTTCATTGTTATAATATGCACCAGATATAAGCACCAAATAGAAACACATCATGGGCAGGTGGGCCGTAGGCCCATGAGTTAGCTAGGATTTGTAATCTTTATTCTCTAATAATATTTTGGTAGCCGCTCAACGCTCCAAGGGACGTAGACACAATTGGTCAAACCCAATTAGCAAATTCTCTTGTTTCTTCTCTTCTATTTATTCTATGCTCTTTATGTGATTGCTTGTGAAAACATTATGCAACGATCGCTTTGCACCAATAATTGATATAAGAGTCAATTGGTAGATGGCTATTAACTCATACGTCAAATAATGGTTAAAGAGGTTGAAGGTGTGATGCCTAGACAAAATGTGTCAGAGGTACTGGCAAAGATAAAGTAGATGAGTTGAAGGAGAAGACAACATGGTGGAACTGTGGTGGGGTGATATATGTTGATCCAGAATCCCATCCCAGAAATTCATGTAGATAGGGACTCATGTGTTAAGTTTTGCCCTGAGACACATGCTGACAATATCACTCTAGATGTTAAGAGAATGATTTCATTTGAGATAAGAAATGGAATATCCTAATAGTCTATTTAGGACGTCATAATGAAGGATATTAATTGTTAGCAGATCCACAAAAACATAGAGGCGATGACTGACTTTGATATAGGGTGCAACATGGGCATTAACATGGGTATTGGTTGAAATGCAGGGTATGACATGGGTATTAGTTTCGATGCAGGAATGTGATACATGCATTGGTTAGCATTGATACAAGGTATGTGTTGTGGTATACTCCTTATGGTGGAGTATGATAGTTCTTTTGAACTAAGATTGTCGGAGTTGACAGTTGTGGTAGCACTTGAGGCTTTCCAAGGAAGCTCCAAGGTTCAGTTTGAGTAAGTATTGAAGAGGACGATTGTTGGTGAACTTTTGTGTAGAGGTTCCATATAACGAAATACTTCCTAACAATAAGTGACTAAGCGACATGTTCTATTTAATGGCAGTACGGGAAGCTGCACTACAAGTTTGGAGAGGTAGACTCTTGTTAACATCGTCAAGGATACTCATAAAGTTTATGCTGAATGGGAGCAAACTCCAATGTCGAGATGTTAAAGAGAATTAGGCATTGAGCAATGTGGAGTCATATATTCGCTAAGGTGGAGATTCTTGTGTAGAATTTCTCAGGAGCGAGATATTCGTCTATTTCAATCAAGGTGGAGATTGTTGGGAATGTTTGAAATATGTTGTTATATGAAGTCCGACATTGCCTAGTATTAAAATAGAGTAGAGTATCAATATTATATATTGCACTCAAGTCCCTTCTTATAATGGACACCAGATATAAGCATCAAATAGAAACACATCATGGGCAGGTGAGCCTATGGGTGTGCTAGGGGTTTGTAATCCTTATTCTCTAATAATATATTGGTACCTACTCAGCGCTCTCGAAGATGTATGCACAATTGGCCGAACCCCGTTAACAAATTATCTTGTTTCTTCTCTTTCTATTCATGTTATGCTCTTTATTTAACTGTTTGTGGTCAATACTGTGCAACGATCGCTTCCACTGCACCAACAAACATAAATGGACTCTCAGTTATTTTTATGACAACCCTTCTCAAATTATTTGATTGAATCTAGTGATAAACCCCGAATTAAGTAGTGATCTTGCTCTGGATTTCAGTTTCTTGTATAAGTGATGGGCTAACAAAAACGATTAAGCCCAAGAAGATTAGAATCAATTCCAAACATCCTAAATGGGTTCCAAGGTATCCAAAGCTCATTTACCCAAAAAGAAAAAAAGATCCAAAGCCCAAGAAATTATTTCATTTACCGAAGAAGATTAGAATCAATTTATTTTACTACTTTGAAACATAAAATAACTTCAGTTATATGACTAATTTGAAAATAGAGAATATAAATTTTTTATTAAAAACCAAAAAATTATAGGACCAACTTGAGAACACAAGTGAATTTAGAAGACAAATCTAAGTTTTTTGTGTGTGTATAATACGATTAAAGAATATAAACTATTTCCACATATATGTACCCCTAAAAAATTTCTACATATTTATAGCTAACATTACCAACTAACATATACCTTTAAATCCATTTGATTTTTTTATTAAAAATAATTTTATTGGTAAAAAATACTAGTTGTACTCAAAATACACAATCTAAAGTTACATGAACTTGAGCAATATAATAAATTGAGTTCATACACCAATCAACAAAAGTTTGATCAACAAAACTAAGACCCAAAAATCACTGCATAAAAACCAACAAAAGTTACATGAACTAACTTTAATGAAATCCAACAACTCCATAGCATAAAAACCTTCTTTCCTAGATACAACTCCATAGCATAAAAACCTTCTTTCCTAGATACAACTCCATTTGATCTATTTTAGATTTTTTTTTTAAATAAATACTATGTAATCAATTTATAATTAAAATAAAGAGAAGATAATAATAAATAAGTGATAAGTGCTATTGATAAATATACAGTTCAACAAAAGAGGGATTTCACAAGAGTTTTATATAGCACAACATTTTTGGGTAATAGTGGCATGTGCTCCCTACTGATTTGAGGAAGAAAAATTTGTGTAGAGAAGCATTCTGAGATAAACAAAACTTGACTAGTGTTCATCATCTTTTACGAGAGAAATATTTATTGACTCATAAAATGTGATTTCATTATAATTTAAAGTTAAAAATGTGATAACATGTAAACATTTATATAGTCATTATATAGTTCATTGTTTAGATTACTTATTTGGAACAGTAAACGATGATTAAATATAAATAATATATGATACAACGACAATATATATAATTCATTACTATAGTAAGTATTTTTTTTTTCAATGACTTTCATGTTTGATATAGGAGAGAATCTTCATTTCCATAACTACCTTGGATGAATATTTAAGTTAAGAGTTTTGTTAAACATTACCGAGTTGAAGATGAAGAATAAAAAGGGATACAATCAGATAAAAAATGCTATATTTAAAAAATCAAAAGATATCATATATAATTTATAAGTAAAACAAATTTTTTTTATTTGCTCACTTAGACAGGGTCAAATTAGAGAAGAAAATTAAACAGAAGTATACAAAAATACCTTGATTCTCTCGAAATCTTCTTCAACAAATGGATTCAAAATTCAAAGAACGTAATGAGCAAGAAATATAATGATTGCTAAGAACGTGATTACCTCTTATACTTGTAGAATCCAATGCAGAGTTGGCATGTGCTTTACAACGTTAATTAAGGCCAAATAAGATGATATGTAGCATAATATTTATCGATTTATACATTGTCAATATATTATCTATCATTTATTTGTAATATTTTTATTTAAACTTTAGTGAATGATAATTGAAAGTGAATGATACGTAACAATATAAAAAACTTATATACAGTCACATACATCTTTTTCTCATTTTTTTTATTTCTTATATATATACTACACTGTAGTAGTATTTGAAGCAAAAATGATGTTTATTTAATTAGTGATATTATTCTTCCTTTAGTATTTCTAGGAGGGTATAGGCTGTAAAGTAATGAATTTTTGTGCACCTTTATGTGTTGTCTTGTGAGAAAAAAATATTCTTGAAATTATTGGAGATCATTACTCGTCAGTTCCTAAATTGTTGAAGTCAGTATTGTTAATTCTTGAAAAAGTAGGGCATCAAAATTGTCAAACAGTTGTGAAAATCATTAAAAGAAATTTTTATTATGTATAATATACAAATCCTTATAGAATTTAATTAGAAATAGAAAGGGGTTTAAGGGTTAAGGAAAATAATATAAATGTAAAAGTGTGAAGTTTTTATTAGGGAATGTGAAAGTGTAAAGTTTTTATTAGGAAAGAAAACATTTATTATTATGTCTAATGTTATTTGCTTATTTGACATCAACACTTTTAAACTCAATTTTAGAAACAAATGTGGTATGATATTAAATTGTTTTTTTTATCAACAATATATGAAATCTTTATGATATTAAATTGTTGATGTCAAATAATGTCCTGCAAATATAAGCACTCAATGTTTTGTGAAAACTAGTTATATTCGAGCCAAGTAGATAAAATAAAATAAGTTACCATTAAGATAAAATATTACATCTGATTTTAGTTGATTTTTTTGAGAAAAGTGGAAGAAAATTTTGAAACATCTACACACCCATCCAAAATGCAAAATTGTTTCAAATGTTTTAAAAAACTTCTTTATATGTATATTAGGGCTAAGATTAACAAATTTAATAATAATATTTTTCCGGACTTCAGAGTGAAGAGTTCTAAAGTAGTTTAATGATTAGGGTAAAGAGATTAAGAAATAAAGTAAAGGGGTTGAAAGTTCGAGTTTCACCCACAACTAATACTATTATACTAATATTTGTCTATCAAAAAAATAAGTAAAGTAAGTATTGAAGAAAAATATAATATATTATCATAGAAATATAAAAAAAAACATGTTATCTTTTTTCACATAGAAATATAAAAAAAACATGTTATCTTTTTTCACATAGAAATAAGAGAATTTATATGATTAAGTAGTAGAAGATTAATTTTTTTTTCATATTCTATATTAATGACATTGAGCATACGTTCTTGTGACGCAATGATCTTCAATTTCATTTTCTTTCTCTAGTATGTGGCTCCACCTTATAATTGAATATTGGATATAAGATAAGGTCATTTGATAAAGAATAATTGTACAGAATCATCTAATCCATAACAAAAAATATTGAATTCTTCTTTGTGACCCCAAATTTGCAACTTCATTAGACTACTTATAATTTTTACAAAATCACTATCATATAAATCTCAAATAATTCAAAAGTTGAAGTTTTAATCGGAAACTAATAACATAAGTCATAAAAATATTTTCTAATTATTGATTTGTGCGATCTGACAAGCATGCAAAACCAAACATAGATTGATACTCACCAAAAAACAAAAGCCACATAGATAAGGACAATTCTTTTTGCTAGTGGCATGTTTTGGTGTGACATTGACAGAGCAACCCACAAAAAAATATAAGGTCACGAGTTATATATATATATATTATTTTTTTGAGTGATTTTTTTAACTTTATTTGGTTAGTTGCACCCTAAATTACAATCATGTGCTTGTTGTGTTATGTGTATAAAAAACATTATCAATGTAGTCTTTCATGAAAAATGAATCAACTTTAAGGGATAAAAATAGAACGCGTACGTGTATATGGTTTTTGTATTTTCTTATCACACTGAGTTTCTTACTATTATTGAGAAATAAAAGATTTTGTGAAGTAAAAGGAAAATGAAAGGTTCTCTCCTAATAATATTTCTAGATTTTATAATGAAAAGGCCATATCATGTAGGAAAAGTGGAAAACAACAACAACAAAAAAATTAATTATGATACTTTTCGTCCCATAGAAGCCAAATAAAAATGGCATTTAATTGATGAGTATACCACGTGAAACATTTTAATTGGCGAATTATATACAAGCTAACCAAAAAAATTAATTTATCGTTATTGAAAAGATCAAATTTTACATTATTGTGATTGCAATTGTCAACATATTATGCCCTTATCGTTCGTAATTATAGAGAATAACTTAATCATCATAATTATATGTTTCTTGATCTTGATCTGAAGTTTCCACTTTAAAGTTTTTTTTATAAAGGTTAGAGTGCAACTACACTCCAAATTCATTAATCGGAGAGTAGTAGAACAAAGTAAAAGGAGAAGAAAAGAAAATACAGAAACTCCTAAAGGAGACAACTATAAGAGTTACATGTGTCTGAATCTAAAATTAAGCAATCTATATCTATTTCTTATTTAATCCGAGACAATACAAGAGGGAATACAATTCCACCATGAGTCATACTTTGATTGGATTCCAACACTAGCCAATTTATCTGCACAAGCGTTTCCTTCTCTGAAGATATGCGATATTTTAAACTTCATTCCCTTTATTAATTTCATGCACTGGTTCTAGCAGCGAAGCAGCTTCCAAGGAGGGGCAGCAATACCAGTAAAAATATCAACCACCATAGTCGAATCACATTCCAACCACACCGAGTTCCAGCCCATAGAGTGTGCAATGTTGATGACTTTTATTGCAGCTAACAGCTCTGGAATTCTGAATTTCAAAATAAACTGCAAAACAACCCAAGAAAATCTTGTTGTTGTCTCTAAAAACACTACCACCTCCAGCATGCCTAGGGAATCCGTGAGCAGCTCCATCCGTATTAATTTTTATCCCACCAACCATCGGAGGACTCCAAACCACCTCAACAATTTTGGGCGACTTATTGTAATTTATGCTAAATTTTATCCTAACAATTTTTAGGCGACTTATTAATAAAACTTTATTTTATATTTATTGCTAACTAAAGTACAATGATCATAACTATTCATTATATCAAAAAAATCAATTTTTTGTACTTTAAACAAAATACTTTAGATAATGTGTAAGAGTTTATATGGTAAAGATTAGTGGTCAAACTCAAATAGGAGTGAGTCCAATTAATTTATTATATATACAAAATGTGTTACAAACGATAAAATGATAAACTCAAATAATAATTAATAAGATAAACTTAAATTAATGATAAACTCAAATAAAAAAAATGAAATTAACTAAATCCTAAATAACATTATTCTTTATCAATCTAAATATATTTAATAGACCCCCTCAAACTAAAACTTAATAAAATTTAAATTTGTTACAAATAATTTCTTAAAAATGAAAATAACTAAATAAATATATGAGATCTATACAAAACTTGTTGTACAATTTTATGAATTGCAAAAATGTAGGACCAACTGTAGTCACCCAATACATCAGTAAATATTAAAAATCAAATAAAAAATAAAATGTGTATTTTATAGATTAGATGAATGATTTGAATTATAAAAATTAGATGATATTGAATGAAATTAAATTATAAATAAACTAACATATTATATAGAAAATATAAGAGAGTTAATTATATTTAATTTTTAACTAACTAGTCTATCTTACACATGTTTTAATTATAAAAATACAAAAGTTAAATAAAATTTAAACTAATTATTAGTTCAAAACAATATTAACACAAAATACCAAAATTTACTACACTCCAACAACATTTAACTGATTGCCTCTATTAGTTTTTTTTATAAGCAAATATATTAGAAACGTACACGGTACTAACTCAATTATAATTTACAAAAAAGATCAATACAAGTGTAAGTATCAATATATCATTGGATAAAAATGTACAACTTAGATATATATTGCAATTTAATTAAAACAATGATGTTGAACTTCATCACTGCCATAATCGTTGGTGGTCATAATGGCTATATTTTCCCACAATAGTTTACAACTTATTTAAACATACCACAACCATATTTAATATGACCCCAATTTAAAACCATGTGAGAGTTAATAAGTTATGGAACTTGTTTGGAAAGTTACGGCTAGCTATGTTATAGTTCTTTCATATGGTTCTGCACCATTACTTATGTTGTTGACTGAGTAAAACACCAGAGAGAAAATGTGGAGGGCTAGAGGATAGAAGATGCACAATGTTATGAAAATATCACTTGTTTTTAAGGATGTTTCAGCCAATCAAATATTGTTATATGAATAAAACTTTTAAAAGCAAAAAAATAATATTTTTATATTACTTATTGAAATTTGATTAACTCGAGAAAGGATGTGACACCCATAATAATAGGTGATCTATTTCCCAATGTCGTAGAGCAAAAATCAAATAAATGTAGCCACGTGAATTGTATAAGAGACTCTCTACATTAATTATAGCTTATTTATATTGGGCAAGTGCATTATACCGATGGAAATCTGTTGTCCCGAAACCTGTCCCTAACCAATCATGATGAAACATAAATAGATAAAGTCATAAATAAATAAATAAAGTATTAATTATGTATAAACTTTTACCTAATTGTATACATATTAGAATCATAATTAATTTGGGATAGCACATGATAAGCTTTAATGGTGATGGGAGGGGCATAACCCTCTTCTCTATTGATCAACAACTCAAAGTGGGTTCAGATCCTATAACCCAGTATGAGGAAATATGATTGGTCTTTTTTTAATTGCTATCCATTGGAGAGAGAGATAATATTTTAAAATTTTATTTAGGAAAAAAATATTTTTATTTATTAGTCTAATGATTTTTTTTTACAATTCCACTCAAATCTAATTAATAAAAGAGATAATAGGTCAAAAAAAGAATTAGTATAAGTATTATATAAAGATAAGGGGTAAATTAATAAAATATTACATAAATTTAATTAAAAACCATTAAATACGAATAAAGATAAAGAAGTTAACGAGCAATCAACTTAACTTTAGTGAGAGAATCTATGACCTCAAATTAGGAGAAGTGAATGTATAGCATCTAAATCTATCATCAAATGGTTATTTATTTATACTTTGTTTAGTATATCTAAAACTTTAGGTTAAGTGCTTTAAAGAAATCATAAATAAGATACCATGGACTATGAGGACCCTTCAAGTACGTATAGTACAAACTAGTGATGTCATGATACATGCATCTCTTAGTGTGAATGGAAAAGGAAACATCGAATATTGTGGCTAATGATGAGTTATTTAAATCTTAGTTATCATCATTAATGTTTTTGTTAACTAGTATTCTATAAGTACTTTTGATAAGAAAAACTATAATAAAAAGTTTAAATTGAAAAATTGAATCCACTATTTCTCGGAATTTTAAATTCACTATTTTCCAAAGCAAAAATCATTTTCACTTATGATATTAGTTAGCATCTCCTTGTCATTTTTGCATTTAAAAAAATGGGATAAGTTATATCTGACTAGGTTACAATTTTGTTGTCATTAACCATTATTAATAAATGCTATTAGAGCGTTGTTTAAATAAATTAAAAAAAAATTGTATTGGCAAGCAAAGTAGTTAAAATTTTGAAAAGTGTTGAACTTGTATTTCTAACTTAATTTATATTCTTTGAATAATTTCCTTATAAATATAACCTTATTTAAATTATATCACTCACCACTAAAATAAACTTATGGTAATTTATCAACATATTATGGACCCGGAACTCAAGCTCTTTACGTGTATTTCATTTTTATTTTCAAGCATAGCATTTCATAGCTTGGCTATGATTTTTACTTGTGATATGTAAATTATATCTTTAGTCGTATTCCAAATTAAGTCCTTGATATAAAACCAAACCTGCTTTCTTTTTCATCATATACTCTATCATTTTGAATAATTTAACTTCAAATTATTTATTATATTCTAAAAGTTGCGGATTCATTTAACACCATACGTAATTACATATTTTGTGGCCTAAAGTTTTGCTTGATTGTCTCTTTCATCAAGATAATTTTATTCATCTTTGACAAAACCAGTTGTTTATATAACAAAATTGTGTGCTCATGCAAGTCCAAATTCCCTCGAGGGTGGAAACAAAAGAAATGGACAAAACTTTCACAATACCGTGACATTTTATTTTGGAACCTACTATTAATATTACTCACATGCCGTACATGAATGAAGAACAAATATAATATCTTCAAAAAACTATATTCAACCCAAAATTTGGTCTAAAAATCCATTGAATTTAGGGTTATATGCCATTGCATGGGGTTTTTAGTAGTACGAAGGATATTCCGCATATTTTTTGGGTAAAGAACTAATATCTTTCTGTGAGTTTGGCCGCGCTTCTAATAATCGAATTTTTGATTTTTTTAGTTATCATAAGAATTTAGTAGGCTCTTATACTACTAGATCAACATCTATTGATATATCGTGAGTTTTGAATTACAGATAGAATACGACACCTATAGGAGAATAAATTATATAATTGGAGAAATAATTAAGCTAAAAATGACACAATTAATAGAGGTTCGTGTTACATCTTTAATGATGTTAGTATTTTCTCAAAATTACAGCAACCTTCCTTTCTTGTTGATTATAATGTAAAATTAAAATAAATTCACTGAAAACCCAAAAAATAAAGTACGCTATCACCTGTATAAAAATGCATTTTTAATATTCACCAAATTAAAAGGCACTTATAAAAAAGGAAATTATTTTTGCACATATTGTGAAGGTAATTTACAGTTCGAATACATTTAAAATAGTATAATATTTTTTTCTTCATACACAAGGGATATCGGTGTTAAAGATAAGAGGATTTTTTCACTCTAAGTCTAAAGTTTAACACAATTTTTAAGGACAAAAGTAATGAAAATCCAGGCATGTGATTTTTTTTCCTTTTCTTTAATACTTTCCGTAGTCCGTACTGCCCCAAAATTCAACCCCAAAATTCAACCTCAAAATTCAACCTCGAGATTCAAAGTTAGGTTTCACGTTAAGGAATGTTTTCTTAACCCAATAAAGTTGGTGTTGAATATTTTCTGTGAATATTATTCATGTCCTTGACCAGCCAGCACAATATTATTCAAGGTTTAATGTATTTTTGCGGGTTTAACACTTATTTGAAAAGAAAGAAAGATGATATGAGTAACAAAAAATATTGAGACAACATATATTTTATGCCAAAGTTAATCTTAATAATCAAGTCAGATATAATCGGTAAAGTTTATAAAATTTTAAACACATACATTTGCATCGTTAAGAACACTTGTGTTACTCGTATGATCAATACAAGTACAATTTAATAAAATGATTAAATGTTATTTTATTACATTATTAAATGTTATTATTATTATATATTATTGTTAAATAATATATTGAGTAATGAACAATGTGTAAAGATATATTTTTATCTTGTGTGGGAGGATGTACATTAAGAAAGTGGAGTGTTGGAATTTTTTTTGCAGAAGTTGTGACATGTGTCATGGAATTAATAATGTGGTGGAACCTTTTTTTTATTATATAGTATATAGCAATGTTGTGAAACACGAGCCGATCGTTAAATTGGAAAAGATCTCGTATTAGGTTTAACCGGTTAAACTATCCAGTTGGACCAAATGATTTCATATATAATTAATATGTTTTATCTATAATTATATATACATGTAAATTATTATATAATTAATAGTTATTCTCCATCTTTTTGGACAGAATTAAAACAAAAGCTTAGCGTAATATTCCATTTTTCTAAATTTTAAGTCATTTGTCCGGTTTACTTCTCGGGTTACTACGATTTAAATAGGTTTATCAAGATCAGACTTGAATTTTTTCAGTTTAAAGTGGTCTAACCCTCATTCAGTTAAGACTATAAACCACAACTATTTTCAAGTCCAGTCAGTAGTTGAACCACTCAGACCATCCCGTCCGGTCCTATTCTCATAATATTGGTATACAGATTTCCAAATTTTCAATTTAAGACTCCCCAATATGCTCATAGGACACGTCAATTTTGCTGACCCATTTGGCCATTTCCTTATGTCAAGTATTGAGATATTATTACTTTTGAGGAGTTAAAAATTGAGTCTTCATAGAGAATATATATATAAAGTTGGAAGAGGGCTGGGTTTCTGCGAGAATAATGTTGATGTGATCAAATTTAAAGAGATTTGGACAAAAACATGCCATAACACAAATGAATTAGGAAATTAAGACTTCAATTAAAAGAGTAAAAATGTGGTAATAAAAGTGGAATACTTCGTAGGGTTTGTGCTATACATTATCTACATCACTTCTCTTCATTCTACATGATCATCAAACCTCACCAATATCCAAAGAAAATAACAAAATGAAATATCAATATACTGATAGTGTAAAAATTTATTCACTTTCAGTGTATCGTTCACCATTCATTTGAATTATTTTTATGTAAGAATTAATTATAATTGAAAATAAATGATAGATAATACAGTGACAGTGTAAAAAATTCTTACGCTATATATATTTTTCTCAGTAACCAATACCTACCAAGACTTCTTTGACATTGATTTGGAAAGACTTACCGAAACATCATTGACAAACATGAGCAAATTATCACTCTTGTGAAGTAACGTTGCTGAGTCATTATACGTTGTGCTGTTAAAACACAACACACTACAATGTCCTTTTTTGTTGTGTTATTAATAAAGCCATAACAATGTTTTACCATGTTTTTGTTTCATTTGTTTTTTATAATAGTTGTCTTTTATTCTCTCTTTTTTATAATGGAGAGAATTCTTCTCAAATGATTGAATGATTTAGTTGTTAAGTAAGACGTTACCAGTTTGATGCTGGAATATTCTTATCGTGTACATAATAAAAACTTTCTCCGTAAGAATAAAACATACTTCAATAATTTACATGTCACTAAATGGATAAGTCACTTTGTTGGTAAGAATAAAAGATACTTAAATAATTTACATGCATGTAACTAAATGTACTAGTGTGGACCATGGAGAAGTGGTGCTAACTTCACTATTTAAATTAATAGAAGAGAATCTACTTATTTCAAGAATAATATTTTCTAAAACTTATTCATAATTTTAGTCATTGATTTTTAGGAAAATCCAATGATTTAAATTAATGAATAGATCTAAAACATTAAACTTTCATAGAATTGATGACTAAGATATATAGTAAGTTTTTTAAACTAATTCTCAGAGTAAATAAATCCTCTCTCTTAATTTAATTAATTAATATTTAACATTTCCCATAATTGACTGAGAAATTATCTTTGTAGATAAACTTATTCATTCAATTAAAACTACCCAAAATTACTCACACTTGATCAAATCTTAAATACAAACAATATCTCACCAAATATTAATCAAATAGTGTAAGATTCCATTATATATATAAAAATATTAAAAAATTAATTTTATTAGGAAAGATAATGACATATTTTCGGAGGAAAGACTATACTATTAATACTCCTAAAAAAATTCAAAAAATAGTCCATAAATTTCCTAATTTCTGTTTATTTTTCAATAAAGTAACCACGAAAATGATGGATACTAAAAAAGAAACGATATTAGTTATTTTATTTATAAAAGTGTAAGGAAAGTTATTATACTTGTTTTTCTTTGTTTTTAAGAGTATTTTTCTCTCTCCATTATATTACCTGAGACAAGTCTCACTCTAGGATAGGTTATTCAGTGATTCTCATTCCTTGGTTGCAAAAAACATTAGAATATTTTCTCCTTTGTGAAGAATTAAGCAGCAACCAAAAAAGAGTAAAACACAAGAACAAAAAACAAACCCTAAACATTTCTAATCACTGTACTTGTTTTTCTCTTCAAAATCCTGATTTATATTTACAGAAAAACAAGATCTCTCTATTTTACCATTCCATATTTTCCTCTTCAAACTTTTCTTCTTCTTCTTCTTCTTCTTCTTCTGCACTCAACTCTTCCGCCGATAAACTGAGCATTTTTTGAATTTCTCGCGTGTCGTGGCCTAGTAGAAGCGCGTCGAGCACGCGCTCAAATACGATGACGTGGCACGGCAATCGGAGAACGCCTTTGTGTTCGTAACCGTATTCCTGCGCCGACTGATTCAGAAGCTTCACGAAGATCGGGTGGTGGAAGAGCTCAGTGCTCACGACGAACCGCTCCATCTCGTCGCCGACGTAGATCGGCACGTGTCCCTCCGGCACGTCGGAGGACGAGTGGCGGATCTTGTGATTCCGCCGGAAGCGGCGAGGGTGCGGGTTCTCGGAGCGGAGGCGAGTGTAGCGAGGGAAGTCGGCGACTCGCGAGAAACGGCGGATCAACTGCTTCATGACGACGGCGAAGAGAGAGTGAAGAGTTTTCAAAAAGTTAGAGAGAGAAAGAAGAGAGAGAAAGGATGAAAGAGAATATGAGAGAGAAGAGGAGAAGGTGATGTGTGTATATATATCGGAAAGCGTACTTGGCCGGTACACAGAAGCGTACTTGCCAGGTACAACGAAAAGAAAATTACTTTATGTTTTTATTATTATTTTTAAATAGATAACAACTTTTAATTGGGTTAAGATACTATGAAACATAAAAAAAAATGGGAGATGTGATTCCATTGAAAATATTTAGGGAAATAAGAAATTAGTCATAAAACTAGTATAAGAGTTTTTTATTTATTCTTCCTAGTAAGTAAAGTATTTAAATATATTTTATATTTAAATGTTTTTCTTTTAATAATGTTTATGGTATGATCATAGAGTTAAAAGTAATATTAAATTTATTAAATATCTTAATATTTAATGTTCCAATTTATTATGTGAGTTGCAACTTTCTCATTGAGTGGAACAAAAATTCTCTTAATTATATATATTTTCTTTTACTTTTAAAGATAAAAGTATAATTTTATTATAACTAGAAAGGTAAATGTGTATTTAAAAATTGTATTTTTCTTTGTCTCGCCAATAATAGAGAATCCTAACTTTGAGTCATGCCACATTGGAATAAATCTTTCCAACTTATTTCTCTTATATTATTAATATTTAATAGAGTCCAATATTCATATATTGTAAGTGTAAAAATTTATGCACAGTCAAAATTATTTGTCATTTATTTGTATCATTTTTTGAAGAGTCAATGGTGATTAAAAATAAATGGTGGATGATAAATTGAATGTATATAAAAATTTTACAATATGAGTGCATGCATTTTTTGCTTATTAATATTGTAACCCTCATTAAACATTAATAATATTATTATAGTTGTATATAGACACTTGGTACAAATTGAATTTTGTATCATATTTTTTTAAGAAAAACTACGAGTATATATGGTTGATATTATACATTAGAAATTTGGCCAATTAAAATCGAATTTAACCAATTTTAATAGATGACTATTATGTGTATGGTATTAGTATGAGATTTGTTACCTAATATACTAGTCAATCCCGTTATACAATCTGAAATTGATAACATCGTGTTTCTTCATCACCTCTCCTCTTAAATTATCTTTCAACTTTCTTCATTTATATATTCCCATACACATTTTATTTCATATTTCCTTTATTCTCAATCTCCACAAAATATATTCTGGTTATTTTTTTACTTTTTAAACTTTTATTACTTTTATTTTTTTAGTCATACTTCTACCTATTAAGGTAATGTAATTTTAATTTTTACTTTGACTTCTGCTTATTTTATATGTTTTTCATTCATATTTATTTTTTCCTTTTATATGCTTCTACCCCCATTCAAAAATTTCCTATATACTCACTTATTATATTTGTTTTTATTTTATTTTTATTATATTATTTCTTTCTCATGTTTATGTTGTAGTTAATTTAAAAAAGTAAATTTATTATTAATAACCATGTCCATTAATCTATTAGATTTCTAATAAAATTACTTTTAGAGTATTTTTTTATTCTTCTGGGTTTATTAATGTTAATATTTTTAATAAGTTCAATAATTTTTATGGTATTTTGTATAGGTGTTACTCAACCATTAAGATTTTAGTTCCCTTTCTATTTTAAATAGAATTTATGAAGGAAGGCAAAGAGTTATGTTTAATGGAAGGAGAAAATTATTACGAATGCAATGAGGTTTTGACTATAGTATTTTGAAGAAAATGATTCATAATGGATGGAACATTGAACAATATCAATCTATTGTGAAGTCTTGTGTGACATTGTTTGAACAAGAAAACCCACCAAAATACATTTAATATAGGTGCTTATTTTAGATGTATAATAACGCTTTCATGCTGGATTGATATATGTGCTTATTTCATATATGCGCTATTGTATTGATGCATACACGATTATTAATTATTTAAAGGAATCTTCGATGGGAGTGCTTAATATATATGTTGAAAAAGATGTTGCAACTAGTTCCAAAATGAAAAGAGCAAAGTTGTGGTATCAATATGGAGTTAAAATGTTGTTGATGAAGAGTGACATGAAGAAATTGAGGAGGATATAGAAGATGAAAAGGAAACTAATTATTCATATGTCAATTCATTTCACTCTAAAAAAAGGAAGCAACAATTCCTGCCTCCTTAGTCTCACAAGCCTTAATGATTAATTCAATAAAAAATGTTCATTAACCAATTTTATGTTTTAATTGACTTATTCTTGTAATTATTAAAAATAATAGAATAAACATTTATTTTGGTTCCTCAAATTTTTACGTGTAGTGTATCAATTTGATCATTGAAAAATTCAAAATAGTTCCTAGAAATATCAATATGGATCAAATTAGTTATTTTAGCATATTTTATAATACTTCATTGAGACTATTTTGACTTGCATCCATGATTATTAAATATTAGTTTATCTTTTATTTTTTCAAGAATCTAATTGGTACACATAGAAAATTATAAAGACTATAGTGAATATTCTCTTTTAATATTATTATTACTAAATTGTTATATATTATTATTATATGGTTCATTTATTATTAAAATTATTAATGTTAGAATATTCATTTATTATTATTAGATTGCGTTTTGATATTTAGAATAACACTAACAATTATTTACAGAAGTTTACACTAAATTCTACAAAAATGGCAATGACTTTGTCATGGCCTAATCTTCAATGGATCATTGGTTTCATATAAAAGATAGATAATGCAAGATTGATCTCTCCCAAATAATATACACTTGCCACTATATTTTTTGAGGTCAAAACACATAAAACTCTCTTTTGTGCCTAGCTAATTTGGAAATATGGTTATCCAACCAAAATTCATACTTCGATATGTTAGGTATCAGTGACGGAATATACCTAGAAGGGGGTTGAATAGGTGTGGCGGTTAAAATTTACCGCTTTTTATCAACAACCTAGTTGCTGGAAAAACAGCTCAGTTAATCGGTTAACAATTGGTCTTAATCGATTAACCAGTAACAGAAATAGAATTACGACTTATTATATGATTTTTAAAATTCAAATATTTAAAATGAAATTGTCGATAATTAAATGACTTTATGATATTTGATATTGATTCGAATATTTGAATGAAGATAAAATTGGTACTAAAAAAATCCAAAAATATGATTTTTGCGATAAATGTATTTTTATAAATATTGTTTACAAAACAATCTCGAGTTGAATAAAAATATTTTATTTAACTGTGAAAAATACAAGAGTACCCTTTTTGACCAATTTTTTTATTAGAGACTTTATAAATTCAAAAAATTATTGTAATATCCATAAATAAATAAATAAAATAATGTGATGAAACTATTAATAAAAAAATATATCCATAATATCATATTTTTTGTATACTTTTAATTTTTATTCAGTGTTGAATTTTGATCTATGTTTCTATTGTTGTAGGTAATGGTGGACCACTTGAAGTGTGGGAAAGTCATGTAGTTTACATGCTATAGGAGTAAGGATGATCTACTTTATTATTCGCTCATGCACTTTGACTCAATCCTTATTGGACTTATAAATTTTCAGGTTTCATTAGATTTAGGATTAATTTCGGGTTAAAAGATTAGACTCATTTAATATTTTGGATCTATTAAAGGATAAGACTTATCTAACAGATGCTCATGTTTGACTTCTGTTTATACATTATTATTTAGTTGTGTACAAAGTAATTGTGTCTTTGGCTCAAAATAAGTAGTGTATTTGGTTGCAACAACCCCTCTAGTGATATTAGTTTATATTTTTAACTATGTTTTTCAATTACTTTTGCTAGTTATTTAAGAGCTATTGTGAAAATAATTTATTGTCATGATCTCTATATCATTTCATATGATATTGATAATCTAATCTTTTCATAACACATATGTAGATGACTAATAAAATACTTTTATGTTCACATATCAAATTACTTGCAAAAAATTAATACTAAGAAAACTTTATCAAGAGGAGAATATTTTATATTTAATCGAGTCAGAGTTGAGTTTAAAGTCTAAAGTTAACTTGATCCACATATAAAATTTAATATACCTTTAAATATAAGATTGAATTGAAATTCAAAAATCATTTTGATTAACCTTATTTAAGATCAAGCAAGGAATAACATTTTTAAAGAGTAGAGTATGAGAATCGTGGTACCCCAATAGAAAGGACAAACCACACACCTACTTTTTTTTCTTCTTACTTTATGATTCACTAGCTAAGTTTTATGACAAGGATTTCCACCAACTTCTTCATGACTTGTAAAAGTAATATATAAGTCATTCTAACACATAAAATCGATAGGCATCACGAATAAATTAAATATGATAGAAATATCACCTCATAACACATATTATCATTATTCACATACCCTAGGATTTGTTAGTTACTATTTTAGAATGATTTACATTTTTTCTTTTATTCAATTATTCTAATAAAAATGTCCTAGCACTTCTAGTTTCAAATCATGGAAATATTGTATTAGTAATCACAATATCTAATTTTTAATGTACCTTACATTTTTTAAATCCCCAATACACTTTTTTTTATCCATTCATGCTCCCTAATTGAAGAATGTTCATATCGAAGCATATAGATTGTATAAATTCGTTTTTCTAATAAGTAGTTTGTCAACAATTTTTTAGAACCCAAATATTTACAAATTGTTTTGAGCCTCAGTTAAAACTGAATCATTTTAACTCTATATAATCTTGAGTTGAAGTAGTTTTTTTTATGAAACTATGTGAGCCATTTTTATACATATTTTGGTTATAAGGTATTAGATTATAAATGTGATGTGTGGGAGATGAAATTAAAAAGAAATAAATTAGTGAGAGATCACTATTAAAATAACTCTATTTTATGACTGGAGAAACAACATGTTTGTATGCAAAATCTGACCCACATGTTTTGACTGGGCTTGACATGTACAAACAAATCCAACATATGGAACTTAAAATCTGGTTTGGGTTCCCAAACTATTTACTTCACAAGTTCCCTAGTCTCTTGTCTATTGCTCTTTGTCGGGAGCACATCTGCTGTCTTATACTTTGTGTCATTTTATGTGTCATGAGTTTGTGATTAGTCAGAAAAATACTTGATAATTAAATTTTAACTTAAATATATTTTCTCTGACCAATCATAAACTCATGGCACATGAAGTGGTACAAACTGTGGGACAACAGATGTGCTCCGATTTGCTTGTAACTTCAAATCACAAACTAAATTACCATTACTTAATCACTTGGTTGAACAAAAGATACACGATTTATCCAATCATAAATGAAACCATTTTTACCTTTTTATCTCTAATTGTTGCTTTTTCTTCTTGCAAGTTTGTCAACTTAACTGGAAAATGGAAGAAAATAAAGCACATATAAAATACTTGGCAATAACATTTAAGGCACTTTTAACCATCTTGAAATTAAATACATTTCAATGTCATAAGCTTTACTTAAAGTTTAGAGTTGAAACACTAACATATTGTCACAACCGAAGTCTTCCAACCGAAAATCGGGTCGTAACACATATGCATGCATGAAGTTATGTAAAGTTGAACAACATTTTAAGCACATATCACTTACCATGATGATTAGGGATCAACCTTAAGCTCCAACCAATAGAAACTACCATGAAGAAAATCACAATCAGCTTTTGTTGTTTAAAAAAAATCAATATTACACAAACACCTACTTAAACAAACAACAATGAATATTTTAATACCAGAAAATATCACAAATAAGTTAAAAACATTATAAAATAACATAATATTTATGTTTAACCATAATAAAAAGGTACAAATAAGTTTAAAATTTAATTAAATAATTAAGATTTTTTTGTAATATAAACTAGGTTTTTTATATTTGTTGCTTCTTTAAAGCCTTAACCTTCTTCCATACACTATCAAGCGTGTTTATATTGTTCATTAGTATTTGGGAATTATAAAATATCCCATATCCTTCTTCCTTTGTTGAGTTATGTTCTTAAGACTATTATACATGTTCTATGATTATCAGTTTCGAATAATGTCATCTTTTATGTCCCAAACTAATTAAAATGTGATTTTTTGTTTTTAAAATTTTCTTTTATTTATGTGACAAAATGTGATAAATTTGAGACAGAGTCAGAGACATGTGATTCTTGTCCCTTGTACATTTATACTAGAAGAAAATCCATTGTCAAAGACATTCGAATGACATTGTGATTGTCTATTTGTTTAGCATATGCTTACATGCAATTTCCGATTCATATTCACAATGGTTTCATATTGGCTATATTTACAATTTCAACAAACAACATCATCCACATAAATGGGTTTTATATTTGTTTTGATTTGAGAAAAAAAATATTTGAATTACTTTTAAGTTATCTGATTTTATCTTTAATCACATTATGGTGAGTTTGAAAAATAATAAGAAGCAATTTTCAAAATTGAGATTAGAATTGGAGAAACTAAATCCTAAGATTACTAGAATATAATTAGTTAATTTTATCTCGGATCACTTAGTTATAATGTATTAACAAAACATTGAAGCAATATTTGCTAACTTTTATTTTAAGTGTGTGTTTGAGACCCTATCAATATTATCTACATTCATTAATTATGCTACAATTTTTCAAATGAGTATAGCAATTTTTTTCTAAGTTTTATATAATTTAAGTAATTCGATTTTTTTTCCATCCTAACAAATTTCATAAATTAAGGACATAGATCTCACATTTTTGTATTTAAGTATTTTATGGATGAGTTAAATAAGACTTATTCTTTACTCGATTGGTAAATTTTGATATGATAATTTTTAAACTAATTTCATACCTAACTTCATTTAAATATAATGTATTTTTCTTTTATTTTCATTCAAAGTCTATTCAACATTATTTATTCTTAGTGCCCAATATGATATATGCAAATATTATTGTGATGTTTATATATAATAAAAAGATTATAAATTCAATAATACGTGAAATCATTTATACATTATGTGAGTAAATAATTTTCATAAGATTATCCTAATTAACTGGCTAGAAGAATATGTTAAAATATGAAATTATATTGCTGGTTAATAAATGCACCATAAAACGAGATATAGGAATATAATGATGAGAATTGGGTTCGAATTTTGTAAATGTCCAAACCCAAACCTAAAATTTAAAATTGGAACTCGAATTCAACGGATTAAAAATAAAAATATTATCTTTAAACCCGAAAATAATAAATGTACTAATGAAAATATATTATTATTTTTTTAATTTTTCTAGAACATTTCTATTTTCTTCGTATTATTTCATTTATTTTATGTTTGAAGAGCCAACTAGAAATTAAAAAGAATATGTATATTTTAGAATTTTCAATTTTAAATTGAATTATATGACTTCGAGTTAGAGTTTTTGCTCTACCAAATCCGAAAATTAAACCCAAGTAAAACCCAAAATCAATTACATCAAGTTTTCCCCTCCCATTAAATTCGGATTAGGTTCGAACGGGTATCCACAAGTTTGATTTTTATTATCATCCCTGACGAGATGACATAAATAAAAGTATACTCTTTCTCTCTTTATTTTATAATTTTTATGCAATTTGTTTTTATTAAAAATCGTTTCTAAATCTATGATTAACAAATAACAATTGGGTCATGAACGGTGAACAAAACGGTGCATCACGTGAAAACTTGTCTTTCATCTCTCTCTTTCTCACTGTAAACCCTAATTTCAAAAATCCCTAAAATCCTCTTTCTTCTTCTTCTTCCTCTTTTTTTTCCTCACGCTTATTCATACACACAACTCTACCCCCCTCTCTCTCTCTCTCTATCAACACGCTGTTGCAGGTAGTTCCCTGATTTTGGTTTCGACTTCGCACTGTTCGCGAACCAATTTTGTGTCGCTATCATCCAATTCATCTGAAACACTCAAATTCAACTTCAAATTTTATTTTTTATTACAGGTAACGGTTAAATTTGTATTCTTTTGTGGTGCCCTTGAGCTGAATTGCAAAATTGTTTGTTTTTTTTGTGAATTTATTTTCCAATAAATAAAATAGTGACCTTTCCTTGTTTTATTGTTATTTCTGTGTGTCATTTTTTCGTAGAAGGAACCAAGCTTGTACACTTCATTTTTCAGTTCGTTATAGTATTTTTCCTGCAAAATTTTACTAATTACTATGGGCTGGAAAATTTGCTATATGGTTTTGCTTTTGAAATTTTGATTATAAATGTTTAAGTAGTGGCATATGCATATGTAGGCAATGTGACCTGAATTTATGATGCTGCTGCTATGAAGTTTTTGAATGTATTCCACAATTGTACATATCATTTATATTAAGAATATGGCATGTGGAGACTTATAGGGTTTAATTTCAACTATAATGGTTATAAAAGGATATGATTTGGGAGGACAATTTCTTAGAGGTCTTAGAATTGACCCAGTCTAAGATTGACACATATGTCAAGAAAAAACCTTGGAGTCTTTAGTCAATTATTTGGATCAGATTTCTGATAATTAAAGAAAAGTGAAAAGGTTTTGAAGTGATAATTCACTAGCATGTTTGTTGTTGTTGACATGACTAGTGATTATATTTTACTTCTTTTGCACATTCGTTCCTTGCTTATCATTTTTTTGGTATTTAATGGACAGGGATCAATTGGATATTGGTAGCACAATCGTTACATTGTGTAATTTATATACAATATACATCAGAGCTAAGTTTAATCAGCTTTCAACCTCATGGCTGGATTGTTGCTTGGTGATGTCTCTGGTGGTTCTCAGAGATACTCTCCAGAGATGCCAGAGGATGGCTCTCGATGGTACTTTTCTAGGAAGGAGATTGAAGAAAATTCACCATCCAAACAAGATGGCGTAGATTTGAAGAAAGAAACTTACCTACGTAAATCATATTGCACTTTTCTGCAAGATTTAGGCATGAGACTTAAAGTGTGAGTTTACATTTTATTGGAAGCTTAAGTGAACTTCCTTAACTGCAGTAGGCCCCCTATTTCACTTGCCAGTTTAAGACATATAATGTCTTGCTAGTTTCCTTGTTTCATCTTTGTTCAATTGATATTGATGTGCGCCTGGTGGCAAAATGTATTTAACAGATACTGAAGGTAAGGTTGTGTTAGCTGTTATTTGTTCTTTGTTGGAGCTCAATATGAGTATCTTATCCTATTTATATATTATATTGAATGAAATTTGGTGAACTTTTTTTAATCTCCATCACATTACAATCATTCATTAATAGCTATGAAGATACTTAGTTTCATTTATCATGATGCTGATTCTGGTTGAATTGTGATGCAGACCTCAGGTAACTATTGCAACAGCAATAATTTTTTGTCACCGGTTCTTTCTTCGGCATTCCCATGCAAGGAATGACAGGAGGGTGAGTTTATAACTTGCATACCATCATTTGTGTTCAAGTTTAGGATTTCATTGTATTATAATACGCATTGGTAGCAAATCCTTTTTTGGCCGGTGACTTTGGACTCATGAGTGTTGTACCTAAGTTCTTTTCTTTTGATGCCTCTAGATAATTAATTTTTGTTTATGGTCAATAGTGTGCTTAATTGAATTAACTCCACAAAGTATACACAGTTCATAAAATTAAGGATGGTCAGTGCCAGCTAAAAATAAGGTAAGGGAGTGTGGACATTATTGCAATCTTAAAAATCCCAAGGGCCATCATAAAAAACAGAGACAAGAAAAATGCTTCAGTTACTTATATCTCTAAGTTGTTAGAACATAGAATTAAGTTAATCCCCCCAGATGAACCATATAGCCAAGAGAAACCTTGAACCAGAATAGAAGAGCTTGGCAGCTTGTCCCACTCATGAATAAATATTTTGTAGTAGCCTCCTTAGATTGTAATTCTTATTTGTTATAGTTTATTGCTGAATATTGTTTTATTTTGTGTCAAAATATTAAGAGACTGCTGCATTATTTTAATACGTATGGTGGATGCTGTCATGTAAATATATGTTAGAACTGCATGCTTTAGAAAGCCATTGTAGGTTTTGGAGGACAGTGATAAGAGAGCAAACTAGTTTAAGTTCATCCTGTAATTCTAAGTGCCAGATCATGGTCTTATTGGCTAACAGATTGGAAGGACTCCATGAATAGATGTAGTGAATAACCATATATGATAACTGACCACATGAATACTATACCTTTGTGTACAGCTGAGTTGTGGAGGCAAAGGATTAGGTTGGTCATAATTGCTTTTTCTAAAAGTAATTAAAATGAAACACTTAAGTAGGTAGGATTATTGTCCTTGTGAGGTAAAATAATGTGAAATTAAAGGATATCTATTTTACAATATAAGTGATTAGCAAAGGAGTTCGGCCTCTCTATTGGTATTTGTTGCTAGTAGTTGGGAATTTAGATTTTGCCAATCAGCCAGTTTACTGTTTGGTGCTCAGCTTGTTTTGATATAGTGAGACTTAAATTTGATCGTTCTTGTAAACCAACAGCAGGAAACTATCATAACGAATGTGCACTAGATTATCAAGAGTTGTTGTTAAGAGAACAACTCTTGATAATAGTGTATTAGTGCTGACCTTTTGGTCCAGTGGCTTAATTGCAGTCCACTGTCACCGTCTTATAGGTCTGAACCTTAAGTGTGTCAACATACCACCTTTCCATAGAAGATGCAGGAAAAAGTATATTAGGTGATCTTAATCATGCTAATTAACAAAAAACAAAAGACTTTCTACATAATGATTGTGATGGTGTATCATGGTTATCATTATGCCACTGATAAAATAGCAGCATCATGTTGTTTGATTTCTTTTTTTTGGTGTGCATATCCTACCATTCTTGCATAATATGTAGCTACGTGTAATTGGAGTGTGATGCATGTTTGGTTATATTCAGTATCAAAACTATAGTCATGCTATGTGTAAGATTTGTTCCGTGTCCGATATGCATCATATTTTAATATTATATTAATGCCTGGCCGATATTTTTAGTTGCTTTCTGGGTGATGAGGATTATAAATTACTGTCCTGTTAAACCAATTGATCGATGCTTATTTGTTTTGTTATTAACTTGTACCCTTCTTGCATATCAGGCAAGGATTAACTATATAAGACTTCAGTTCAATGGCTATGAATATATGATTATTTCCACCCTGGCTTAATTTTTATTTCTAAGTATATATTTTTAATATTAAGGTAGTATTAGAATTTAAGAAAGGGAGAATATGAGAGAGGATAAGTTAGTTATCCTTCAAAAGAAACCACAAAGTTGAAGGACAACAAAAAGTGAAAACCCCTATAGCACTGAGAAACACAAAGCAAACACATTTGAAGGAGAAAACAGAAAGTGTAAAGTGAAACCACCACCATAACTGCCCCAAAACGAATAAGGAAGAAGAAAGAAAAATATGAAGATCTTCTCTAAGGTCTTCACCCTTGCTCTCGGCTTAGGCTTATTCTTTTAGCCTAAGGATTGAAATTTTTTCTCCTCTCCCTTGGTAGTGTTATCTATTTATAAGCCTTTCCTTTCCTTATCCTTCTTTATTTCTTAACCACACAGTCCAATAAAAAGACCCAAGTGCTTTTCTCTCTGCTCCTAAGCTTTCCCTTCTCAAACCTAATTAATTTTCCAATTAAACATTCAAACATACTAACAAGGTTAGAGATAAAATAGTAACTTATAAAAATTAATTCTCTCTGAGGCCTATTAGAGAAACTTATTGTTTTAATTATTTTGTTATGAACTGAGGGATGATACTCTTTGTAATCTCATGTTCTCTTTTCTATCTATAAAGTACACCAAACATTGGATGGAATCCATATGTTATGTTCCATTGTTTTGACATGACTACTAAATGCAACCTTACATTTGTTGCTAATCATCAAAGTCCTTTTTTGACTCCTTTTTCATACTATAGATATATTTGGTGGGAAAGCCACCTTTACCTCCTTTTACCGTGAGGATTAACCAACCTTATCCCCACCGAGTCAAATAATTGTGGATCTAGCAAAACACTTGCATTGCCAAAATGGTTAGCATAAATAACTTACTCATCCAATTCCTTCTAATTTGCAGCACCGTTCTATGCTGGTCATCAACTGGCTGCTTGTTTAGAATAATTAATTTTGTGCTTTTGTTATAATTCTATTGAGTTTGATTTATAAATTGTATGCCCATTCCTATTTTTCGTTTCTAGTATTTTCTTTTTCTTCCTTTGAAAAAACTAATGGATTTAATCTCATATGTATGTCTTTGCTTATTTGTCTCTTTCTCAACATTTGTTCGAGTTCTTGCACATATTCTTCACTGTGCGTAGTGTTAATTTATTCTTATTCTTTCACTTGCCCTTCCCTAAACTTAATGTTTTGCAGAGCATAGCAACAGTGTGCATGTTTCTTGCTGGGAAGGTTGAAGAAACTCCTCGCCCACTAAAAGATGTCATTATGGTTTCATATGAAATTATGAATAAAAAGGATCCAGCAGCAGTTCAGAGAATCAAACAGAAGGTATCTGATATGTACCTAATTCCCTGGTTTTTTATCTGGCAATCTCTGCTCTCATCATTGAACTCCCTACTGATAAATTGTTTGCAGTAGTTTGACTTAGGCCACTATGTACATTGTCATTCTTTGTTCTCATCTTTCACCTCACATCTATTCTATTGAAACTTTAACATTCCTCATGGAACATATTAGTCCCTGCTTCAAGTAAGCTAGTGCAGACAACAATTTTGACTTGCAATTTCTATCTGGATTCAATCTTATCAATGTTTTCCAATTTCTAATGTATATCTATACACTCACATTCCTACTTCCCTTGTAATATAGTTTTCTCATGCAATTATATTTTACTGTCAACTATGACACAGGAAGTATATGAGCAGCAGAAAGAATTAATTTTAACTGCGGAGAGAGTTGTTCTTGCGACACTTGGTTTTGATCTTAATGTGAACCATCCTTATAAACCTCTTGTTGAGGCAATAAAGAAATTCAAAGTTGCTCAAAACGCCCTTGCTCAAGTTGCGTGGAATTTTGTAAATGATGGGTATGTAGATTACACGAGTTTTGTTTTGGCCAATGGCCTTTGAGTTTTCTTTCCTAAAATTAGGATGTGATATGCAGACTTCGGACGTCTCTTTGCTTGCAATTTAAGCCCCATCACATTGCAGCTGGAGCGATATTCCTTGCTGCCAAGTTCCTTAAGGTGAAGCTTCCATCAGATGGGGAGAAGGTCTGGTGGCAAGAGTTCGATGTCACCCCACGCCAATTGGAGGGTTGGTGTCCCTTTTTTTGAGTTCTAGTGGTATAAAGAAATGAGAAAAAAAAGTACTATCTCGTCGTCATTTCTCTTTTGTCTCCTTCCTCTAATTCCTGCAGCATATTTCTTTCTTTTTGAATATGGTGGTATCTTAGTAAGAAAACTATTTGTGTAGACGGGTGCAATCAAGCTAATAGTAAATATCATATAACTATTTACACATTTTTATTATCATACAAGTCCTAATGTTGTACTTGCTTTCTGCAGAAGTGAGTAATCAAATGTTGGAGCTATATGAACAAAATCGAATGCCACCTTCCAATGATGTTGAAGGAACTACAGGAGCTGGGACTACCAATCGGACCACTGCTAAGGCTTCAGCTAGCAATGATGAAACTGCAACCACAAACAGTAATTCCCAGACTGGAGCCACAAGTTCAAGACTCGAAATGTCAAAGCCTGCATCTTCTTCTAAGGCTGTGTTTGATTCATCTGCTTCTAATCATGTTGGCCGCCCTGTCTCAAACCATGGGAGAAGTAATGATTATGGTGGCACAGAAATAAAACACAGGGTGGAAAATGATGCCAAAGGCAACCACCATCCTGAGTTCGGACTGCCGACGAATAAGGAGAACTTGCAGGAGGCTCAAGACATATTGAGATCTCGGTCTGATAATGATGAAAAAGATCAAGAAAGCATTATTGGGAGAACAGAAATGAAGGAAACTGCTGAAATTAAAGATAAACATAGTGGCAGAAGCATAGATCACAAAGATGGTACATTTAACCGGCCACCTCAGGATGCCATCAAAAAAATTGATAGAGACAAAGTAAAGGCTATATTAGAAAAACGAAGGAAATCAACTGGTCATATAACTAAAAAGCCAGATTTCATGGATGATGATGATCTCATTGAGAAGGAACTGGAAGACGGAATTGAGCTGGCTCCTCCAAGTGAGAAGAATAAACAAGACAGGAGGCAAAGTTTCTCTAAGCCCTCAGACAGGCCAGATTATGAAAATATGCACGGAAGACATCCAGATCGTGATGATGAGCACCATCATGGGATAAAGGGTCTGCCATCATATGAACCAGATCTAAGTGCTGTGGAAGAAGGGGAGGTATCTGCACTTGATGACATTGGCTCAGGGCTTCAGTCTCCGAAGTCAAGCAACCACAAGAGAAAAGCTGGGGGCTCACCTGATAGAATGGTGGAAGGGAAGCAACGGCATAGTGCTGGCCCTGGACCTCACCACAATAATCGTTATGATTACTCGGAAGATCGAAACAAGGTCAGTCGATTAGGCCATACTGAGAGGGACAGTAAAAGGCATGTACCGGAAAACCATCGTTGAACATTGCCAACCATGGCTGTGCGAGGTGTCGGTTATTGTTCTGAAGTACTGTCTCTCAATTCTGTTATGATGCAGCCACCTTAGCTGCCAATAAGTGCCACCCCATGCGATATTTACTTCATTGAAAGTAACTTCAAACAATTTCAATTTGGTTTGGAAGGATTAATTTCATTTCCTCATTTTGTGGGCATATGGGAGTTTGTATAATTGAAAACTAAACTTGGTCCATTTTCCCACAAGACCATCCATGTTTTTTATGATTATTATGTGAAATAATAGTAGTAATGATAATGACGAGGATGATATTTGTAAACAGTAATTTTAAGATGCGACAATGTTGGTGTCCTTTGATATGTTAGGAGGAGGGCATGTCTGATAATGTTTCTAATACTTTTGGTACAAGAACCCAACATTTATCATACTCTTTTTGGAACTGAATATGTAATTTAATAGCTTGAATGAAAGAAAGTTGTAGTGGCCAAGAAAAAACTAATGATGAAGATTTAGAGATTTTAATCATTTATGATTGAGTATTATGTAGTGATTCAATTTATGTAATCGATTTCATCTAGTGGATTGTGACTTGTTTGGATGGTACATGCTTGATAATAAATAAAGGTGTGGATCTAGATGCAAACTTCTAAATAAAAATTATCTACCTTCATCCAGTGATCTTTATGATAATTTGATATTAATATGTATTATGAGTTCAGTTGATTTGTATATAAAGGAAAAGAATGATATAGATTATAGCAGAAGGGTTTTACCCATATATAAACAATTGACTCAGTATAAACACTAGGAAGAGTTTAAGATACACAAGCTTAAGGATGAGTACATTTAGGCAAAGTGATTTTCTCTCTCATAAAATATACCCCCTTCAGAATTTAATCTTAATTAACTCCATAATTTGTATATAATAAATGCCAAAATAGTTGAATCCAACATATGCATCAGATTTTAGAAAGTGAAGGAGTTGGGTGAAAACACAGAAGTATAGTCAACTTAATAGTTAATATATTAGTCATATGATTACATATAAATACAAGTTTAGACATTTACATAGCACTAATCATAATCTCTGTGAAGAGAGTGATATCTTTTAGTCATAGGTAAATAAAGCTAATGAGGCAGACAATAAAGCTACCCTGTGATACTAATAATCATAAGTAAATAAATAAAGTGAAGGCATGCATATATGCCCAATAATATATAACAATAATGTTATATATACATCTAAACACAACATTTTCTCCACACTATTCAAATTTATATCTTAAAAGTGGAAGCATATATGTTGACAGAAGATGTGCTCCCTTAAAAGTATATGTATTAGGATTAATAGTATTATAATGTCGTTCACTTCATGTAGCCAACATTACCCGATAAAATTAAGGCTTGATTGTTGTATATGTATTCTATAAAGCAAAACTAGCATGACCACAAGGAGTGGTCCATGTTGGTCTGATCAACAACCATGTCCATGCCAAAAAGGGACTTGGTCTGAGAAGATAGAGTCCTGCTTGTTTGGTACAAATTCTGTGATGATGAATTGGATGCAACATGAGGCACTGATTGGTGGTGCTGATTTGATGAAGCTGAGAATTGGTGCATTCTCATGTGGACAACCTCTGCTTGTGCTAATGCCAATTGGGTCTGAAGCACATCAACCTGTTGCTGCAGAGAAGATATGGCTCCTGCACATCCATACACAGGGTCCCTCACCCTTGCATTTGCTTCATACACCATCGAACTAACCGCATCGCTTCGTTGATGTTCTGGTAATTCCTGTCGATTTCGCAAAAATATACATAGATTACACTCAGATCGATATTTTAAATTGCACCCTGTAACCGTACTCTGAAATTGAGACTTAAAGAGTATGTACAACTGCATCATGACTGCAATTGCGGCTAAATCAACTACATTTACCACAATTGCGATAAATACAAGGCAACCAAAACTTAAAGCACTTGGGTGAGGTTGGACCATTCAGAAAAGAAAGTTTCATTTTATCATGTTATATTGTTCATATAAATAAAAGACTACACAAAATAGATTACTCTAAAGAATGATATATTATACATATTGAAAAGTAACATGAAAAAAAGAAAACTCTAGCTATACCATGTGAGATTTAGACCAAGATGCATAGACTAGCTTTTTGATTCTGTAGTAAGTGCTATGTTGTGTAACTAATCCTTTAATTAAAAATAATTTATGAGTAATTACCGATTTTAGTCATCATGTTTTTCACCTTACTAGTTTGGTCATCCAAAAATTGAAAACCCAAAATGAACCCAAAAACTTCAAATGCAGTTCAAATTAGTCCTTTTGGGGGTCAAATTAGTCCATACCAAGTGTTTTAAAATATGCTAAAAAGACTAATTTGACCCACATTTAAAAAATTTAATGATTATTTTGAGGTTTTCATTTTCTGAGAGACCAAACTAGCAAGGTCAAAAAACACGAACAAAGACTAATTTGACCCACATTTAAAAAATTTAATGATTATTTTGAGGTTTTCATTTTCTGAGAGACCAAACTAGCAAGGTCAAAAAACACGAACAAAATATTTACTTATTTATTTACAAGGTGAAATAGCTTTTTGTGGTGAATGATGTCACTTTTGGACATATTACTAGGTGTCTCTATCAATGTCTCTCTGATTTTAACGACACAAAAGAAAAAGGCAAGCACATTGAATTGTGATACATATAACCACTATTAATAATGCATGCTAACCACATCTTTTTAACTTTATCTTCTTCATCAATTCACACTATGTGGCTTCACCAACAAGTAATAAAGCAAATTTAAATACACCTCATACTTTGTCTTATTTTGATGATTTGAAGAATCATGTGTATTAGACCCCATAAAGCTACCTTAATTACTTTTAACAAAGAGGAATGAGAATTATATATATATAGAATTAACTAAAAGTGAAGACTATGGGCCCATATAAACTGTAAGTTTGTAACTAACCACTATAACGGTAGTAAATGCTAGAGAAAAAGAAGAAAGAAAAGCCCTTCTGACTTTTCTTGCATAACTACTTTTAATTTTAAAATAGATTAATATTCCAATAAGGAACTTATTTGAGTAATTAGAGTGTGATTATTAATTATGCCAAATAACTCTTAATGTTCAAATACCAACATATGAAACAATCTTTAATGCTTAAATGTCAGAATATAAAATTCTTAATTATGTATAGTTTAACACATTTTTTAGACGCTCAAATTATTATTTACCAAGTGTAAAATCATTTAATAGATAGATAGATTTCTATCATGAGTTTTATAGTTTTATAAATATCAAAGGATAATATGAATGCTTATAGTATACCAAATCTAACTAAGAATAAATCCCATTTTTACAATTGATTGAACATGCTTTTTAAGTTGGACAAAAATGGCTCAAGGTGTATTCAAACCTATACTTTATTGCTTAATTAAGCCAATTATCTAACAAGCTTATAATTCATACTTTAATGCTTATGGTATAACTTGGAAGTAACACTTTTGTTTTCGTTATTATTTTAAAAAAGAACATTAATCAATATATACAAGGGATACCAAATTTGAAGTTCTAAAATACAATTGAAATGATAGACAAAGCTCTTAGAAATGGTGTATAGTTATCATAGTCAACCTAATATAGTGCTTATAATGCTTGAACTTCCTTCTTCATTTGAACTAGGTCTTAACTTTGGAGTTAGGCTTAATTATTCTAATACCACAATTCCATAAGATGCACTAATTTATCATATGCATCATTGTCATCTATTACATGTTATATATTTTCTCTTATCTTGTTAATTGGATAATGAATAATGATGTTTATGCATTTTGAACGATCCATCTTAGACCACCTAATAAATTCTCAACATTCCAATGTATATTATATATATAAATGAAGAAAATGACTTGTTTAGTGAATTTTTATGTATTATGGATACAGCACTCAAACTAAGTTTAGATGTAGACTAATGTTATTTTTGTACAATAAGTTTGACAACTTTTCTTTGATTTGTTGCAGATCTTTATAAATTTTGAATCGAAAATAAGGGCAAGATAAATTTCCAAAAAAGTGTTCATGATCATCATTTTTCTAATCATATATTTGAAGTTATTTTTATAGTGAAAGTCTTTTCATCAATAAATAAAAAGTAAATGTGATAATAGGTAGTGAAGAAAGTGTCACTACACACTATATCATTACCCATGAATTCCTCTAACTATTGCTGATGAAAAAGTATTTTACTTCTATATATTTTCATGAAAATGATAAAAGTGTCATGCATGAATATGATAGAGACATATTAAGAGGGTGCATCAGAACTAAACCTGTAGCATTTTGTTGACATTACTAGCCCCAAAAACCTTGTGGACACTACCAAACTTATGAGGCTCATCTGCAGGGAAATAAGGTGCAAAAACACAATCCTTTGAACATCTCCTTCTAAGAAGCTTGCATGCTGCACATGGTGACATTGCACCTTGTTTTCTACCACCCTCCTTCATGTTCTTCCAAGTTGAAGAATAGGTCAATGTTCTAAGCACTTTAAGCTGGTAGAAAAATAGTATGAAACTATGAATCAATATAATATCCCAGTGTATGTGAAACTATAGGGTAGGGTTGTTGTGAAGATTTGGAAATGAAAGAAGATAGAGAAAAAGAGAAGTTGAGAGAGGGAAAGGTGGACTTAAGGGGGGTTGGAAATGATGTTATATAGAGACCTTATGTGACAGAAAATCTTTTAATGGTCCCACAAAAGAAGAGTCTACAGATTTTGTTGGACAAAATCATATATGTTGAAAAAAATCTTTTGCCCTATCTCCATATTATTTTTTTTTGTCATTTATAATACCCATTTTAGTCTCTCATATTTTTTGACTTTATTAATTTAGTCATTCAAAAAAGAAAAAACTTAAAATGGTCCCCCGAAATTTCAAATGTAGATCACATTAGTCGTTTTTAGCATGTTTTATAAGACTTGTAGAGACTAATTTGACACACATTTAAAATTTTTGGGGACCATTCTATGTCTTTTTTGTTTCGAAGGACTAAACTGATAATGTCGAAAAATATGTGGAACTAAAATGAGTATTTACTCTTTTATTTTAATCTTTGTTATGCCTATGTGCTCATAAAATTTGATGGCTTCATGGTTTTGAAGGTTCTTCAATGAAGTTAGATGATTCAGAAAACACCATCAATGTTTTCCTTTCCTTTTAGTTACAAATCTTGATAGAAATTGAAATGTTAGTTAGATGCAGTACTGTTATATTCTCAATCAAGTACAATTGGTCAGTGTTTTTACTTGGCCTTGTTGTGCTTTTTCTTTTGGTCCAAAAAAAGTGGCACTTGTCTTTGCCCTTTTCTTTTTCAGGATCATTACTATTAGCTATTAGGTTAACACAAAAATTGGGTCAATTTGTACATTGTTGTATATCCTTCTAAAATTTCAATCCATAAATCTTCTACTGAGACTTTAGTTACATTATGATATTATACTTATTAATAACATGTGTTAGTAACACATGTTACTTTGTAATATAATACTAGAAAATGAAAATAACATATTTTAAACAAATATATGTAACTTTTTGTGTAATCATGTGATCAACATGTAATTTTTAATTTTGATTATTCATACGAGCATAATTGAATGGTGAAGATTATTCATGAATATAAATATGTATATGTCTATAAATACTTGTTTTATTTGGCTCTTGTAATTTTATTTTTTCTGCTTTGATTGATTTAATTAAGGATTGTACTCCAATCGAAAAACAAATGTTTATTTCTCATCATATTTTTACTGATAAAAATATAATTTTATGATAAATTAAAAAATAAAAGTGTCATTATATCATGTTTTTTGTTTTTTATTTTGTAACATTTGTTTCTCCAATAATGGAGAGAATCCTTACTCATGAGAGAATGATGTGTCTCCTTTCGATAGCATTGCTTATTATTAGTGCTTCCAAGAAAAATTTGGAATTATGAAACTAAATTTAATTTGTTGTTTTTCTATTATTAATTATTGTATGAAATATAAGAATTTATTGTGTAATTGTATTATCTTAAATATTATGTAAGCTATATGGAGAGATTTTCCATCCGATTATTATTACATATACCATAAATATATTTTAAGTGATTGAACAAGTAAGGTCCTGTTAATACGTAATTACCCATGACAAAGACTTATTATAATATGTTAACAAAGTTTTTATAGAAGAAAACAAACATTCATGACCATCTAATAACCTTAACCACATGAATAAGTGAGGTGGGACGATAATGTCTTCTATGCATTTTTCATAATATTTTAAATAATTATTATGTTTTCTTTTACCATCCTTACAAGTGATTGAGATGGGTGAACAATATCTACAACAATAATCATGCAAGTGACATTTTTATTTTTAATAATATCTTTGTCTTCTTTTTTGTTACTTGATCCTTTAAGTTACATTGTTGGGTCAGATATCCACCTATATCTTTATTTCATGTTCTTTAGGTTTTTCTAATGACCCATTGTGAAATACTGACGCAAGCTTTACAAGCAAAAAGACAAGGATTTGAGAGAAAAGAAACTAGCCTAAGATAATAAATTCTAAGTAATTAATAGGATATAATTGACTATAGTAACAATGTACTAAGCAGCATTAGAGGAAAATTTTGATAGCAAAAATATGTAAGGTTGCTAACATATTTGATTTTAATTGACTTTTGGACGCAAGTAACATTAGGGCTGACAATGAACCGAAACAACTTGGTATTTGTTCGAAACTTGATTCGTTATTTAACACGATAAACTTGGTTCATGAACCAAATGAGCTGAAAATTGAACTCCTTAAACAAATGAGTCGAACTTGAGTTGGATATAGTTCGACTCGTTTGGTTCATGAGCTGACTCAAAAAACATATATATAAACTAATTTTTAAGTTTATTATAACTCATACATTATTTTTTATATTTATCGTTATTATATATATAAACAAGATTATATTTATATAAACAAAACTTGTTTGCACTATTTTTTTCAAAATTTAATTAATTATTTGAGTTGTTCAAATGAACCATTCGAACTGAACCGAACAGTTTGCAAACTTTAACCGAGTCAAACTCGAGTTAAAAAAATAACTTGTATCGAACTCGAGTCGAGTTTCGAACCGAACTAATCGTTATCGAGCTAAACCGAGCTGAGCTCTGGTTCGATTCGGTTCGACTCGTTTCCCACTCTAGTTACAAGTATTTCCCCCATTTGAAATTAAATTAACTATATTCCCAGTAAGATGATCAATTTTTTCAATGAATTTTATACAATTGAACGTAACAATGAGGAATCATAAAGGGTTATGTAGATTATAACAATAAGTATTAAACGAAACATAGTTAAAAAGAAATTAAAAAAATATGGCCATTGAACCGTGTGGATTTTAAGGACTAGTTTTTAGCTGGCAACAACTACAGATGATGGATTAAAGTTTGTTCAATTTGTAATCTCATGTCAATTTGTTGATAATGACTCATTTAATTGTTTACATGTAATTAGTGTTGGGACAAGTACGTGAGGCCTCTGATTTAGATGGAAGAGATAGATATACGAAACCTTACCCTTTATAAATAAAAATATTATTGGAAGATTTTAAATGCAAAAATTAGCAACTTTTTCACTTATGGTAGTTCACCTTCTTAATTAGTGTTGATGGTTTGATGAAAATTTGCTCCTATTTCTACATTTTATTACCATTGGATAAGGTTTTTTATTTTTATTTTTCAGTTTGTTGAAAAGTAGTTTACATAAGTGAAAGTTTTATTAAAAAGAGTAAAAATTACAATTAAAAAAAACAAATATACAATTTTCATAGTAGAGAAGACAAATCCTCATGTCAATCATAAAAGAACCTCTATAACCTAACTCAATATGAACAAAATTAACCGTAGTACTCCATGCATAAAATTGGATTAGAAATCAATTCAAATCAAGACATAACTTCTCATTTGAGTTTATCTTTGATCCATAACCATGATTTGAGTCTTATATCATCCACAATCTCCTCCATGCATATTGTTTTGTTACTAAAGATGACATCATTTTGAGCTTTTCAAATCGACCAAATACTAACCATCCAAAGCATAGAGCAGGATCCTTTCAACATACTTCCCTTGACTGGCAAAGAATGTTGTAAATAGTGAGATTTACCTCTTGATAGCAGTACCACCACTAACCCCAACCATCCTTAAAGGAGTTGCCAAACTCGGTAAGAAAAATAGCAAGAGAAAAAGAGATGGTCTACCGTTTCTGGATGATCCTGACACCAAACACATATAAGATTATCACCTGAGAAATTACCACCCCTCTTGGCTAGGTTCCATTTATATGGGATCCTATCCAAAAGAAATCTCCAAGCAAACACATACACGAATTTTCAAGGGTGTCATAGATTTCTAAACCACACTCCACGCCTTTCGGTCCTCTAATATAGATTCGTCTACAAGCCAAATAACTTTGCAGACTGATTTAACCGAGTAATAATTAGATGTGTCATAAATCCAAACTCATTTGTCTTCAACATCCTCCTTCAAAATACTCGAATTCACGATCTTCAAAAAATCCTCTATCAAAGGTTTTTCCCACTTGAAAAACTCTATTCTCCGAGGAATTTGCCAACTCTACATCCTCTCCCTCCAAACACCTAACTGCCCCACCAAAACCCCTTTACCGAGCTCAAATTGTAAAGGCTCTCAAAAGAGTCCTTCAAAAGAACCTTCCCCGATTCAAAAATCCTCGCAAAATCTAGTATGACTTATATTCCCCCTGCCCTTTTAAGATTATAATTCATCTTGAAGGTGAGCAAGCAAGGCAGCCACATGATTCCAAGATTATAATCCATTTTTTTGGTGTGTACCAAAGTTTCTGATAACATTGGAATACTAATTCCTTTTAAAGCATAAAGATTATTGAAATGAGATTTACATTTACCAAAAAATATTTTCATAGATAAATCAACCCATAATATAATACTTAAAGAATTCGACTATCTAATAGCTACGTTTTACCTTGTTAGTAGCTTACAATTCTATTCCCTTAGAAACCAATTACTTCATATTTTTATTGTTTTCTTATTGTTCTATATTCGGTTAAAATATTAATTTATTGTATCCACTTTTATAAATTGTAGTTGTGATTATATTCTGTTTATTGTGATTGTAAAAAATTGAGGGAAATTTCGGTTGATGCAACCTTAATTACAACCATCATGCAATTGTGAAGTCTCCCTAAACCATAATATTATATTCATAATTATAATTAATTGTAAAGATAATTTAAAACACATAATATTTGCTAGTAACGAAGCTAATGGTTCCATATATCGTACTAAGGTCTATCGGAGTGCGAATGAAAATGTGTATTATTTATACTCGATAAGTATATGATTATTTATTTGTATTATTTATATTAACAATTAATATTGATTGAAAATGAATGATATATAAATAAGTGATACTCCTATTCACAAGCTGATTAAGCAATATCACCAAAAAAACGACTAGAGGGGCTCGAGACCCGAAGGAAAATTCAGTAAAATGATATAGTGAGATTGTAAAAATATATATTTTTTTCTCTATTATTATTTAACCTTAATGACTCAAACTTACCTATTGTTATTCTGAAAGAACCTGCATGTGTTATTCACCAACTAAACCTGAAGTGACTAAAGTTGAATTGTCTAATCCTATTTTGTTTGGAATTATCCAAACTTACTTAATCTGTTATGTTGCTTACTAAAATTGTTTAGCGCGTATGAATTAACTTATCATTGAAACAGATAATGAATTATGAGCAGTGATAATGAAATAACATATATGGATCATTGATTATTCTTTGCACAATGCTTCACAGCCAACTACAATGACACTACATCCTCATTTATACCAACATATTCTTAAGGTGGATGGAGGCATAGTGCTCAAATTTCTGATACTATCCGAAATTATTCGTGGAAGAGTAATGATATATACTTCTATAAATATTTTATACTCACAAGTAAGTTAGAAAGACACTTGTAAACTAATCATTTATAAATAAAGTGTCATTACAAATCGGAAAAAAAAATACATTAATTTAATATAGATAACTACATTAACTACGATTCTCAAGTTTTGCACTGTAATTGTAAAATACATTTAAAATTACTGAGGTAATATGTTGAAAGACTTATTAAATGGCATAAAAATAGGTATCTAGATAATGTTGCATTGCATGTTTTAATTGTGTATGACGGTTGAGTACATAAAAATATAAAATATATGGCATTCAAACCATTTTTCACATCAAACATCAATAAAAAGAAATTGCATATTGTTTTTTCCATAAAAAAAGAAGTTCCATAGAAAATGGTTAATTGCCTTGGCCTAATACTATGATTCAATAATCAACGAATGAAAATCACATTAAATTTATTTAACATAACAATTCAATGATGTTATTGTCATTGATTCAAAAGATATATAATATTTTCTTTGTATGGCTAAAAGTATCAATGTTTTCAAATCTTCAAGGAAAGAGTGAGGTTGATAGAAATGGGCACAAACACAACTAAGCCCATATTGTAGATTTAAGGTTACATTAATTAATGGGCCTTGCTTCTTGTTGAAATAGGGCCCGGATTGCAAAGGTGCATATTTTGTTTTTTATACTACTAATAGTTTCCTCTCAATCATTTGGGTAATGAATTAATCTCTTTAAGGATGTGTGTTTGTTCCTCCTAATAAGTGTTATTCACATGAATTGAACTCTTAATCTATTGATTATTCTGGAAAACTAGTGGAGTCTTACTTCATTAGACCAATGTCTTGTTGGTCATATTTTGTTGTGATGATGATTTAAATTTCATACCCCATTATTTTTTAGCTAATCCCCAAAATATCTTCATTCCATCAACATATGTGAGAAAGCTTAAGAAAGAACAAAAAGAACAATCTTCCTTAAGATTTCCTAAGTAAGAAAACAAATGAGTTTAAAGTAAAGAAACTTAAGAAAGAACAAAATTGTTTAAATTGTTTTTCCACTACATGAAAATTTAAGGAAGAACAATTTTAAGTAAGTTTCCATAAGGTTATTTCATGGTTTAAAAAAATAGAATATAAAATTTAAATTTTGGGTTCATGGGGCCAATCTTCTTGTATGTTAGAGAGCCTAGTTGGCAAGTAGTAATAATAGTAATTTAATTTGGAAATGTTGCTAGAAGTAATTTAATTTGGAAATGTTGCTAGAAGTAATTTAATTTAAAAGACTTCGAATTGTCTACAAAGAATAATAATTATTAGTAGGTTACATATATATTTTCATTTTAATTTTAATGTTGATATCACAAACACATGCTCACCAAAGATTTTAATTTTCTCTCACTCTAAAACTCTCAACTCAGCACTTAGATGAAGAGAAAAGAGATTACTAACTGTATTTCATTCATATAAATTTTATTATAGAACAAACAAGAGATAGGTAGTGGTGTAAGATTGTGTGTGAATATCTCATGCAATATATAATCAAAATGTAATTTAAGATTATGGCTTTCTAGTGAAGCTTGAAGGAGTAGTATGCATAGAGATAGTTGATGTAAATTATTAATAAATTTGGTTTACTAATCTTATAAACATATTGTGTGAGCTTGAGAATTAACCTTCCAAGTTCCAACCAGAAAAAAAACCATTATGCATGCTTTGCAAATTTTATTAAATCACACTATTTCACAAAAAAGAAGTATTAAATTGTCCTTGAATATTTTTATTTAGCTTGGGTAGCCATCTTTAAGAAAAACAAATAAAACATTAAATTGATATACAACTTAGGCACCATTCAATTTTTTTTATCAGCAATAAAATCTTTATTAAACGAAAGATAAAACAATTGTCTATCTATTTGTTAATTATACAATATTTCCAATAGATTATTAGTAGATAAACATAGATATGTGTGTACGTACACGATCACATTCATAGGTTTGACTATCATGTAAAGATTTTCATCAAGAATAGACAAAACTTATATTAACCAGGCTTAATAAGTTGAAGAATTTATATTTACTAAAAAATAGATGTAAAAAGCACGATTTATAAATAAATAATCACTTAAAAACAAATACATTATTTTCCAAAAATAATAATGCAATTCTTAACATGTGACAATAGTCACAGAATAAAAAAAATCCTACCACCTACCACTTAAAATAAAAAAATTATTGCCACCTACCAATTAACTGAAAAAACCTTCAACATATATGTTTTTTTTTAGTTTAAAATAACAAACCTACTGCTATGGCCTTTTCCATGCTATCCTCCAATTAATTTATCCCAACCCATTATATTGACTTCAATATTTAATTAGCTTTAAAGGTGACATGCATATTATATATGACACAAAACCTATACTTTTTTTAATTAGAAATTGTTAATATATTAGTTATTTAGTATATTAGTATTTTGTTGTGGGTGAGGCTCCACCCTCAACCTCCTTCGTCCTACCATCAAAACTACCTATAACTTTCATTTTTTATTGATGATAGGACTCGAATCCACAACCTCCTGCACTTCATTCCTTACGACCACATGTTCATTATCACAAAACCTATACCTAGTGGCATATATAATACATTTACTTCCTTGGAGCATGAATCTTGCCTCACAAATTAATTAGTTTTTCTAACACTACAAATCCATAATATATATATATA
>NC_032027.1:663687-715135 GCF_001865875.1 Lupinus angustifolius
TAAGATGCACACATTGCACCACCTACTAGTCCTTAGCATACATTGATACACACATTGCACGACATAATAGTCCTAAGCTATTTATTTTGGCTAGAATAAAAAAAAAGTTATGGCCATGGAGTGGAATAACATAGTTTGATCAACTACAGTGGAGGAGGTTTTTCATGTTATGGGGAACATGATTCTGAGTGAAATGGATGACTGAGGAAATATAGAGGAAATGGATGACTGAGGAACATGATTTTGTGTAAAATATCTAGTTTTCTAAGACCTATATGCATTGAGTTTTAGGAAACCTTTTGGAAATTCTCATTCAAGACAGGGGCCTATAATAATATTATCCAAATATATGTTTAATTTTGATGTAAATATTGTAATGGTTAAACGTTATTTAGGGCATAGGAATTGGTCCATGTAATTTTGGAATTCTAGGATATAGGACTCTTGATCTCATGACATAAAATTCATGTGTAGCCATCCCTTAAGATGAAAATTTAATATTACACAAATATATTTATTTTATTAATGAGTATATATAATTCATTAAATTTAACTTCCACTTTTCATGTTTGGATGTATCCTTATTTTTTATCTATATATATATATATATATATATATATATAGGGACTAGGAATTGGCATTAGAGCATAGCAATTTGTGCAATATAATTAAGCAAACAATTATGTCTACAATATTCAACTCTTCAAATTCACTATATGACTTTGTAGTCAGAGATGGAAATGGAGTTAAGGGTATAGTAGACTCAGGTTTATTAGAAGTTCCACAAAGATACATACAACCCCTACATGAACAAATCAACAAGCTAGATTCAAGAACTCATAATCTTCCAGCCATTGACTTATCTAAGCTCAATGGACCTGAACATGACCAAGTTGTGGATCAAATTGTTAGTGCCTCTGAAACCCTTGGATTCTTTCAGGTATTGAACCATGGTGTGCCTGTGGAGTTGTTGGAATCACTTAAAGATTCTGCACACTCATTTTTTAGCTTACCACCAGAGAAAAAAGCTATTTACTTAACAGGGTTGAGTCCAAGTCCATTGATAAAATATGGAACTAGCTTTGTCCCTGAGAAAGAGAAGGCATTGGAATGGAAAGATTATATTAGTATGGTGTATAGTAATGATGAAGATGCTCTTCAATATTGGCCTAATCAGTGCAAGTAAGAACTTCTATATTAGATATCAAATATTTTATATATTTATATATACTTTTATGCCTTATACACTATTTAGAGTACACTCCTTTAATAATGACTGCATTTCATATATACTTTGCTGAGTAACATATCATTTTCAACTTCTACCTTCTTTTGAATTTTAAATTTAACTTTTTTATTAAAAATCAATTGGTCATATCTTTTTTATAAGTTTAACCATTTTTTCCAAAAATATAACAAAATTTCTAATAGAAAGTGATGTATTTAATGAAGAAGAGAAAATTCTTGTTCTCTTTTTACTAATTTTTCTTAAGTTTCTTAATTAAGTTTCTTAGCTTGAAGGGCAATGGTCAGCAAAATCATTTCTAAAATGACTTTAATATATGTAAATTGGTGTAAGAGATTTTCACATTTCTAGTTATCTATCATTTATATATTGAAAAACAGTCACAAAGTAAAGGTATACACATAAAAGGTGATAGTATGTTGAATATAAAAAAATTAAACTTTATAACTTTTCTTCTCCTTTAAAATTTTATCCAATTTTTTTCTAAAATCATTTAATGTCCTAAATACTTGTTTGTTGTCATACACAACAAACCCACCAAATCATAATAATCACTCTCTAAAATATCATTCATGAGTCAAATTCTTTCTTTCTATATTTGTTTGTTCTCAGGGAAGTAGCACTAGAGTATTTGAAGTTAGCATCGAAGTTGGTTAAAGACTTAGTAGAAATATTGATGGATAATCTTGGAGTGAAACTAGATGAATCAAAAATTGAGGGTCTTCTTGGCATGAGGATGGTTAACATGAACTACTATCCAGCATGCCCTAATCCTGAACTAACAGTTGGTGTAGGGCGCCACTCAGATATGGGAGCTATCACAGTGTTACTCCAAGATGGTATTGGTGGCTTATATGTCAAAGTTGAAGGAGATAATGATGATGATACTAATAAAGGAGAGTGGCTTGAAATTCCACCAATCCATGGTGCTTTAGTTATCAATATTGGTGATACTTTGCAGGTTTGAGATCTTCAAATATGAGATTGTGTTAATAACTTAACATATTGCAACTAAAATCCACTTTTTAGACCTTAATTTATGACTATTGATTAAAAGATATTTACTTGGGTAAATACTCATATTAGTTTCTCATATTTTTTCGATCTTACCAATTTAGTCATTCAAAAAAAGAAAAGATCTAAAATGGTCCATAAAATTTTTAAATGTGGATCAAATTAGTTCTTTTTTGGGTCAAATTAGTTCATACCAAGTGTTGTAAAACATGCTAAAAAATGACTCTTTTTAGGGATCATTTTATGTCTTTTCTTTTTTGAGTTAAAAAATATGAGAGAGTAAAATGAGTATTTACTCTACTTATTTTGATAGAAGATTATTGGTGTTAAAAAGTTGGTGGAAAAAGAAATGTGAGAAAAAGTGATATAGAAATAGTATTACTCCGATTAATTCTACTTATAATAGATCAAAATTCAAGTACTTTCACTTAGCTTCAAAAGATACCATTAAAACATAATTTTTTTTACTTGGAAAATCACATCATGTTTTACCTACCCATTGTTATGCCCATTTTATAGCAATTGGTCATAAGATCTTTCCATTGAAAATAACAATGATATATGATTATACAAGAAGTTTAAAGGATTTGGACTGATATACTTTAGGTCCATGTAGAAAATACTTTCTCTTATAAAAAAAGACATGAAAAGAAAATCATATGATTCATTTGCACATAATACCTCAAACTTCAAATATTCACTTATATAAGTCTTATTTGAAAGGCTGCAACATAAACTACCATAATGTAGTAATCTAGCACTATCATCTTATTTACATATTAAACCTTTGAATACATATTATATACTAATATAATGTACCATATACTAACTATTTGACTATTTCTATTGGCACTGTATATGTTGATATAAGATACTGAGCAATGGGAAGTATAAGAGTGCTGAACACAGAGTAAGAACAACAAATACACAATCTAGAGTATCAGTTCCAGTTTTCACTCTGCCAAATCCTACAGAAGTGATTGTGCCATTGCCTGAAGTGGTGAAGAAAGATGGGTTAGCACGTTATAGACAAGTTATATTCCAAGATTACATGAAAAACTTCTTTGGAAATGCTCATGCAGGAAAGAAATCTCTTGATTTTGCAACAATAAAATCTGCATAATAACTAGTATGATGAACAACAATAAGTTTGTATTTTGTATTCAGTTTTTCCAACATGTTTCACATTTTCATTTCATGAATAAAAACATGAGTATCGAATAATAAAAAAAATGTTTAAGGTTATATATTATTGAGATTCTTATGTTTATCTTTCGGCAAAGTGTAAGTAGAGAAAGCAAAGAATGATCTTAATCAAATAGAAGGCACTATAAATAACATGGACAAAGGTATATAAACAAATAAACAATGACCAATACCTTCAAAAGACTTTGAAGTTTGAACTATTAAATATTCTAACCATCCAAAGGAAGTAACAATTTAATAATATTTGAATGCTTCCTTTGAACTATAACATATATATCTATATTATATATATATATATATATATATATATATATATTTTGATATTCCTTTTTATTCTATTAGATTTTAATTTGTGGCATATATATGAATTGTTATTTTTCAAACTTGCGAAATTCTTCATTCTTTTGAGATGGCGTCATTAAAATCCTATAATAGTTTTGTTACCTTATCCTAGACTTACAACATTTATAATATTTTGAGAATTTCATATTTGAACGAAATAAATTTATAAATTGAAGTTATCTCCTATTTTTGTGAAAGTTAAAAGTAAGAGAAAAATATATATGTTAATGCATGATTTTTATATACTTTTATTGTATCATTCACCATTATATTTATGTTTAATCATTATTTATTTTTTAAAAGAATAATACAAATGAATAGTGAATAAGTCTTTATATTAACATTGTGGATATATATTAAATTCATTAAGTAATGGGTTATTGTATATTTAAGATAATATTAAAACAAAAAATATGTATGATAATTAATAAGGAGTAGTGATGCAAGATATGCATTAATGTTTGTAAGTAAAAATATTGTTTGATTCCCACTCCCACCATACCAAATTATGATTAAAAATTTAAAGTAATACTAGTCCTCTCTTCTCTAACAGAAGGTTCTTTGGGAAATAATTTCAATTATAAAATTTGACTGAGGACTCTGACTTCTTCTTCAACACCCACCACACCAATTATTGGTAGATTCTGACTTTGTCTTTTAGACTATGAATAGCAAGATATAGTTGTGAAATCTTGAACATAATCTATAGTTGGAAATTTGTGTCCTTACTTAGTTAGTTGGAGTTCGAGAATAATTCTCATATAAAAAACAATAAATTTAGATCTTACAACCAATCATTGATAGTTAGGACACAAATTGTTGAATGTAAATTGCACCATCTATATTCTAATTTGTATCTTGATTTAATTTGACTATATTAAATTGTAAGTAATGTAACTTTCATTAGATAATAAAGATCAATGAAAGTCACATAGCATTATCACTTTAAAATCACTGAACTAGTGTCCAATATCATTTTATATTTTTATAAACAAATATTACTCATTAGAGTACAAGTGGTATTCACACAATTACATAAAATATGATAATGAATTATACCAGTACATTCAACAGGAATAAAAAAAGGTCCACCAACCCCTCAAGACTTATACAAATCTATGATTATTCTCCCTTCCCTATACGAAATTAATAATTATGATCTCACTGCAATAGAAGAAATTGGTTCAGTGATTTTATATGCTTCTTATTAATTGACTTTTGTAATAATGAAAATTAATAAATCATGAAAAAAATTGTTTTTCTTTATTGATTAAACTATTTAGCCGATTGACAATTATATTGGGTTGAATTAGTCAAAACCTCTTTAAAACCATATTAGACCATTCTCGGCTCAAATAGGATTATCTTCGGTGCAAAGATATCTATAAGAAACAACGAAACCATATTAGACGGCAGTCTGAATAAGGTTTGATCTATTTTTGTAAGAAAATGTTATTAGTATCAAAATACACCAAACGAGAATAAAAAATAGGCATGAGACAATTCTATCATTAAAAATGTGAATCATTTAAAAAAAAGTAAGATGTTAATTTGATTTTATAAAACACAAGTTAGTCCTAAACAATTGATCATCATATAAACATTGATAGTTAAAATAATCATCACATTATTCATTTTAAAAACTTATACGATGAGCGAGCATGAAATCTTTAAGAGACTTAAATTTAAAATATGCATTCATGTTGTTAAATGTTGAAAGTCATATGATTAAGAAATGCAATAAGGACATATATAAACATTTATCGACATGTACAAAGTAGCCGGAGTCTCTGACTAGAGTGATTTAGGTAAAACAAAAAGGAATGTATCATTTCCTTGACTTGTCTATACTTGTTGACTAGGCAAACACATATCATTAGTCAAACTTAGGTTTACAAATTTTCTTCACTTTCACACATCCCTTTTAGGATGTTCGAGATACTTTACAATAACGAAGAGTCAAGTAATAAAATATGAGATTCATAATGAGGTTGATAATATTTAAAATCTATAGTATCGTTAGTTTTTAAAAATACATATGTTACCGTCCATTTAATACTGGATTTTCTGGTACTGGAGAGAATCTAGATTCCTTTACAGGATGTTTACATTAAACCAATCTAAAAAAAATGAAAACTTATAAAAAAAAATTATTAAATTATTTTGAATTTTCTCTAAAGTCCTACCAATCCAAATCATACATTTCATGTTTATATATTTATTACCCTTTAAATTACATATTTGATTTAATAAATGTTTTTTGTTCTATATCATTGATTGATTGAAATTTTGTATTCCTTTTGTGACAATGGTGCAAATAATATGGCAATATGGGAGACTATGGTTTTCTTATTCAATGCACTAAGCCAACAAATTAAACAAAATATGTAAATATCATATTTTCATCTGAAACATTAATATATTTAGAGTAAATTACATTCACACCCTCTGAGTTTTAGTGAAATTACACAAATCACCCATCACTTTTCTACACTTACACAAACCTCCCCTATTTTTAAACTTTCATTACATTGACCCCCCTTCCTAAGAAATAATTGTAATCTTTTAAACAAAAAATGTGATAAATGCAATTAAGTTAAACAAAACATGATATATTGTGGAGACACGTCCAAATAATATGAGTCAATATTTCTTTATTATTTTTGGTTCGTCACATTATATTATAAGAGCGATTTAAACAATATTTCTTTAGAATTGTTGATGCATTTTGTAACAAAAAATAATAGAGATACGTTGATTTGTATATTATTTAGACTTGTCTACACAATATATCATGTTTTGTTTAACTTAATTGTATTTATCACATTTTTTATTTAAAAGATTACACTTATTTTTTATGCAGGGGTTGTTAATGTAATGAAAGTTTAAAAACAAGGGAGGTTTATGTAGGTTTAGAAAAGTGAGGGGTGGTTTGTGTAATTTCACTAAAACTTAGAGGGTGTCAGTATAATTTACTCATATATTTATAAGTTGTTCAAAATTTGAGAAAAAATATATACATTGATAATGTATGAGTTTTATATATTATTATTGAATTATTACCATTCATGTTTTATCATTATTATTTCTCCAGTAATACAAATAAATAATATACTAACTATTTAGAAATCTTTACCCTAACACTACATTAATATTAATTAGACTCTTAATTCTATCATATGAGACTTCTGTTATTTTTTGCATAATAAAAGGAAATTAATACTTCATCAACGAAATTGACAACACAACTACCAATCTCTTTGACATTGATGTTACATTACAATACCCCAAGATGAATGTTAATTAAAGTCCACCCAAAAAATTGCATGTTAGATAATAAATACAGATATATATACAGTTTTTTTGGGTACATAGATATAGATACAGTTTTATGTCCAGACAAACAATTAAAGCAATTATTGGTAGCTTCTTTTTTTTTTATTGGTAGCTTATAAAACTATTACATGAAGGACGTATATTTGAATGGAATAATTCCACCCTCCATGCATTAATTTATTTATTGATAAAGTTATACTTTGTCACGAATATTGAACTTAAATTAAAGAAATAGAACGAGTCCGTCATCATAAAAATTTATGAAGGGACAAGTCAAACCTCATGACTTGACTCCAATGAAAAACTCATCCGTTTTATATGACTTTCCTTCGCATTATAATTATAGAAACCATGTTCTTTACTTTGTTGAAATTGAGCAAGAGTTTATTATATTCTTCTCCTTCTTTAGAGAATAGTAAAGCAATCAAATAGAGAGAGAGAAATAATTAAGATGGGTGTACATGAAGATTTCATGAAGGAAGATGAGTATGATGTTCCACTTCCAGGGTTTCGATTTCATCCCACTGATGAAGAACTTGTTAGTTTCTATCTTCGTAGGAAGCTTGAAGAGAAACCCATCAATATTGAACTTATCAAAGAGATTGATATCTATAAACATGATCCTTGGGATCTTCCAAGTATGTCTAATATTCTATGATTATTATTTCTTTTGTTTACTCAATTCTTATGTTTTTCTTAAACTTCAAAAATCTTGTACGTTTTCTTACAAGATGAAATTAATTAGTATCAAAAGAGTAAGAGTAAGAGTAGAGTTTTCATCTAAGAATACCATCAAGAAAAATATACTACAACTTTGATTCTTTTTTTTTTCTTCATTGATAACCTAATTAATTAGTTCCATATATATTTCAACCTCTTTGTGTGAAGAAGTTAGTGGTAATGGAGGAGAGAAAGAAGGATACTTCTACTGCCAAAGAGGGAGGAAGTATAAGAACAGCGTAAGGCCGAATAGGGTTACAGGCTCAGGGTTCTGGAAAGCAACCGGAATAGATAAGGGAGTATACTCGCATGGAGGAAAAGGTAATGACTGCATTGGACTCAAGAAAACACTTGTCTACTATAGTGGCAATGCTGGCAAAGGAACCAAAACTGATTGGATGATGCATGAGTTTCGCCTTCCATCAAATAATGACACCATCACAAACAAGAATAATGCAGATATTGCCCAAGAAGCTGTAAGAAACTTAGATAATTAAGAGCAATTTATTTTTCTTAACTTCTGTAATATAATGCTACATAGTCTAGATTGTTTGTTGGAAATTTTGCTAAATTTTTTTGAAGATTCAAAAGATGCTTGTCACATAAGTCAAGGTTCTAAGTTCTAACCAAGGGTTATTTTTTAAATGCATGACAATATTTTCCTATATATAAAGTATAAACCCAACATAACTGCACATGTGATCATAACCACAATTTATAACATGAAACTAGTCTAAGATATATATGATTTGGTGAACATTCTATAAAAATATTTTAATTTCTTTTAGATTATTCCTCACTTAACCTTAGTTGACAATGTTATTTGGACTCAATATTTTGTGCATCAAACTTGTACTTTTTTTGGAAAAAGAAAGAAGGCTGCAAAATTTCTTTCTTATTATTCCCCTCATATTTTTTAGGAGAAACTACTTATACTTTATAGTTTATAATGTGATTTTCATATTAATTGTTCACATCATTCTTTTCTATACACAGGAAATTTGGACACTGTGTAGGATTTTCAAAAGAAATGTGTCACAAAGAAAACACATACCATACATGAGATCAAATTCAGCTTCTAAGCATCATGACAATATTAACATGAGCAACAGAAAGAACATTGAGGATTCAGAAGCATATATCAATTTTGGTGCAAGTCTTAGCCATTTTCAGAATGAACAGAAGCATGTTAATAACTATCCAATGAATCAGTTTCATGTAGGTCAGTTAAGCTCTCAAGTGGCACAAAAACCTCAACTAACTGCACCATCTTATAACTTCTGGACTAACCCTTCTGTGACTAATGACTTCTTCATGTTTGAGAATTGGGATGAACTTGGATCAGTTGTGAAGTTTGGTGTTGATTCACCTAGCTTGTAAATAACCCTCTCTATATGTAGTTTTAGTTGAGAAGTTAGAATGGAATATTATATTATTTCAATAAATATTATTTGACATCAAACAAAGGACACTTTTCATCTTAGGGAAAGAAATAAAGATTCATAATTCTCTTTCTTATATTGGAAGTTGCAAGGTTTGTTCTATAAATAACATTATCGGTAACTGGGAGTAGATCCAGTTACTTCTTAGCTATTAAATTGCAGTAAAATCTAATAATTTGAATTAGTGAATAGATATAAAGTACTAGATTTGCTTAGAATTGATGATTTAAATATTCGAGTAGGTGGATCCACTTTCTTTTAAATATTATTTGACACATAGATGAATAAGATCCCTTAGATACAATCAATAAAATATATATTTTCTAAAGGGATATGTAAAGCTAATTTTTCAAATGGTAGTAGATTTAGAAGTATATCTAAACATCATCTAAAAACTCTAATGTCTCAAATGATAGTAAGATAGTAAAATGTCTATAAACATTTAATAACTCACCTTATTTACAAATCTAAAATAATTTAATAATTCTACAACATTCAAATAAATAAACACAACATTGGTATAAAATGGTAACGAGTGCTCATATGTGTATAAAAATATAACACTCATACATGATATATATAATAATTATTCACATACAATAAAAATATAATATATTAACAACTAACACATATATTTCTTATAATATATACATTTATTAAAAAGATATTTTCCCCCCTATAGATAATATAATTATATATACTATCGTTTACAACATGCAAATAGATACCTTTAGAATACTTAAATAAGCATAAAATTTTCATAATACTTACAAACCTAGATTTTAATGCCAAGTAAACCAATTTACAATATTTTATGTAGTTTCTATATTAATTAATTTTATCAAGGAAAAGTAGTAATTAAAGTAGAAATTAATCATACTTGAATTTCATAATTGTTTTGACGTAGTGCAAAATTTATAATAATAACTTGATTTTTTTCCTAACAATCATTTTATTTTTATGCTATCTTGGCTACCAATATATCATATGTGGAATGAAAAAAATAGAATATTATTTTATAACAAAAACTGTGGGGAGATAGCTCCGTTGAAGAAAAATCCAATTTGAAGTAAAATAAAAAAGAAGAGAGAATAAAAAATCGATGGTGTAGTGATAAATAATTTCTTCATAGTATTAGAGTTATAAAAAAATTGATTCTCAAATTCTTTTAGTTTAGAAAATTGTTATGGATTAGAAATTGTTATTCTTTGTGGCTTTACCAGAAAATTTAAATTTGAAGCAATAACATGCTTGAAATTAAATGCAAATGTAGAAATTTAAATTTAAAATATTTATCGAAATAACAATAATTGATTTGACAAACATAAAAAATGCATGGGGATTGATTATCTATACTTCTACATCAATACTACTTATAAAGGGAAAATATAAAATAACTATCTATGAAGTCTTTATGTTTTCCTATTTAATTTTTTATAACTCCTAATTTTATGTTTATCTACACTAATCTATACTACTTAATAAAGGGAAAATATATTTCCTTATCTAATCTTTTATAACTCCTAATTTCATGTTTATCTATACTAATAAATATAAAATAACTATCTTTGAAGTATTTTATGTTTCCATATTTCATCTTTTATAACTACTAATTTCATGTTTATCTACACTAATATTAATAAACATAAAATAACTACTTATAAAGTATTTTATATTTTCTATTATATTTGACATTTAAAACATACAGACTACACATTCCAAACAATAGGAAAACAGGTTGACATAAAATAACTACCCTACTACTTATAAAAGGGAAAATATAAAATAACTACCCATGAAGTATTTTTATCTTTTATACTTTCTAATTTCATGTTTATCTACACTAATACTAATAAACATAAAATAACTACCTATGAAGTATTTTATGTTTCCCTATTTTATCTTTTATACTTTCTAATTTCATGTTTATCTACACTAATCTACACTAATACTAATAAACATAAAATAACTACCTATGGAGTATTTTATGTTTTCTTATTTTATCTTTATAACTTCTAATTTCATGTTTATCTATATCTATACTACTTACTAAAGGGAAAACACAAAATAACAACCACACCATGGTGTAATTTTCTTATTTTTACAAAAGACCATATAATATTATCTTCTCATTTTACCATTATTATATTCTTATTTTAAAAGTGTATTTAAAAATTGAACGTTGCACCAAAAAAGTATTTGATACCAATCGAATAAACTCAACTGTAAATTATAAATATTTGATACAAAAAAATCAAAATATTATCAGAAGATACGAAATGTCTATCGTCACGCTAGTAATGATAATAAAAATCATTGAACCATCAAGTTAATTAAAAAATTAATTTCCCTTGATATCACAAAGACATTAATTATAATATCAAGAATAAATTCATCACATTAATTAAGATTTGAATCTTCTTTAAAATTGCCCATGCATTAATTATAATATTAAAATCACAATCATCTTCTTAATTAAAACTTTAATGTTTCTTAAAATAGCACTTACATTAATTATAATATCAAAACAAAATTATCATACTTCAATCTTTTTTAAACTATACATACATTGATTACAATACAAAAATAGATACATCATATTAATTAAAACTTTAATCTTCATTAAAAACATTGACAATAATATCAAAAGCAAAACCAATATATTAATTAAGACTTTAACATTTCTTAAAATCACAGCTACGTTAATTACAATAGCAATAACATATTCACCGTGAGACTATAAAATAATTGAAATATTTAACTTTGTCTAAGTATAAATATTAAACTATTTATTTGCCAGATGAATGTATATATTCAATTTTAAAAAAAGATTTAGGTGGAAAATAAAAAAGATGGTACAATAATAATAAGGAAATGAAATATCTGGTATAAGGAGATAAGTTATCTCATCCTGTCAGTGAAATCATCATGACATGTATGTTTTATCATTATCTATACAAATATTTTAAAAATAAATAAAATAACACATATCACATATTTACTTACTGGATAGAGCAGATAAGTTATCTATCATAATACATTATTCTCTCTCATAATAAAGGCTAAGGCCCAAAGTAAAGGATCGCGTTTGGGTAGATCCATATAAACCTCAGAATCACACATCTATAAATAGTGTTTGGAATAAGGTATTCCTGTTCTCTTCGCCGCCTCTCTTTCTCTCTTTCCCAAACACATCGGTAACCGCTTTCTCTTTTTCTCAATCTCTATTCAATTCTCTCATCATTCAATTTTCTCATATATTCATTCATCCACTTTTCTCATTATCTCTATCGCTTTATTTAATACTTTTCATTTTTTTTGAATTCTTCGTTTCGTTATTTAGGTTTTTGAACATAAAAAATCTGATTTATTTGTGTGTTTGAAGTTATAATTTATGTGTTATTCTGTTTCCAGTATTCTCATATTAAAACAATTATATTATTCTTTTTTAGTATTTATTATTTTTGATAGATAATTCAGTAAATTTTACTTATTTGTTTTTTTAGTGTGATATATTACGTTTTGCTAACTGCAGTGTTTTGATGTTTCAGCTCTAACAGATTCGTTTTTTGTGTGAAAAAAGCTAGTCAAAATGGTAAGTTAATGAATATAGTACTTCATTTGTTGTTTTGTTAATTATAGTTGATTGTGTTGTATGAACAAAAATTTATTGTTAATAAATGCAGGTGAAGTTTACAGCTGAAGGGCTTAGGCGTATTATGGATTACAAGCACAATATCCGTAATATGTCTGTGATTGCTCATGTTGATCATGGTATGCGGTAATCGGATATCTTTATTTTTTGTTGTTCTGGTTACATTCTTCGGGTTTTGCGATATTTGATTGATTATAATTCTGTATATTCCATTTACTGTAGAAGTTACCAGAGAGTTCATTAGAGTAATATTTTCAAGCAAAATTTTTGTGATTGTCATATAAAGATACAACTGTGATCTAGTGTTTGTTTAATGAGAAAGTATGAAATGTTTTTTGTAACTGATACATTGACTTTTTGTTGAGTTCCTTTGATGTTTAATGTAATAGATCCTTATTTGGCGTCGTTCGATCCATGTAGCCGACCTAGCCTAGTGGGTTAAAGGCTTGGTTGTTGTTGTTGTTATTTATGCTCCTTGAGAAATCTTTATGCACATTTATCTCTTAAAGAATGGCTTATATCAGATTGGTATTATAATTATTTGTCAAATTTTATTTTACTTTAGTTTTATTATCTGGATAACACTGTTGTTTGCCTTTGCAAATGCAGGGAAATCGACTCTTACGGATTCCCTTGTTGCTGCTGCTGGTATTATTGCCCAAGAAGTGGCAGGTGATGTCCGTATGACTGACACCCGTGCTGATGAAGCTGAACGTGGTATTACAATCAAATCTACTGGTATATCACTTTACTATGAGATGACTCCTGAATCTCTCAAAAGTTTCACCGGAGAGCGTAATGGGAATGAGTATCTCATTAATCTCATCGACTCACCTGGGCACGTTGACTTCTCATCTGAGGTTACTGCTGCACTTCGGATTACTGATGGTGCTCTAGTGGTGGTTGATTGTGTTGAAGGTGTTTGTGTCCAAACTGAAACTGTGCTGCGACAGGCCCTGGGAGAAAGGATTAGGCCTGTTTTGACTGTTAACAAAATGGACAGATGCTTCCTTGAGCTCCAAGTTGATGGAGAGGAGGCTTACCAGACTTTTCAGAGGGTCATTGAGAATGCTAATGTGATCATGGCTACATATGAAGATCAACTACTTGGTGATGTTATGGTGTATCCAGAGAAAGGTACAGTTGCTTTCTCTGCTGGTTTGCATGGCTGGGCATTTACTCTGACAAACTTTGCGAAAATGTATGCCTCCAAATTTGGTGTTGATGAGTCAAAGATGATGGAAAGGCTGTGGGGTGAAAACTTCTTCGATCCTGCCACAAAGAAATGGACTAGCAAAAGTACTGGTTCTCCTACTTGCAAGCGTGGGTTTGTTCAATTCTGTTACGAGCCTATCAAGCAGATCATTAAAACCTGTATGAATGACCAGAAGGATAAGCTGTGGCCTATGTTGCAAAAGCTAGGTGTCACCATGAAATCTGATGAGAAGGAGCTAATGGGCAAAGCATTGATGAAGCGTGTCATGCAAACCTGGCTCCCAGCAAGTAGTGCACTCTTGGAAATGATGATATTTCATCTCCCATCTCCGTCAACAGCTCAAAGGTATCGTGTTGAGAATTTGTATGAGGGTCCGCTTGATGATCAGTATGCTTCTGCTATTAGAGCTTGTGATCCTGAAGGACCTCTAATGCTTTATGTCTCAAAGATGATTCCCGCATCTGACAAGGGTAGGTTTTTTGCTTTTGGGCGTGTCTTCTCTGGCAAGGTGTCAACTGGTTTGAAGGTCAGGATTATGGGACCAAATTATGTCCCTGGAGAAAAGAAGGACCTGTATGTTAAAAGTGTGCAAAGAACTGTCATTTGGATGGGGAAGAAACAGGAGACTGTTGAGGATGTTCCTTGTGGTAACACAGTTGCCTTGGTTGGTTTGGACCAATTTATCACCAAGAATGCTACATTGACAAATGAGAAGGAAACTGATGCCCACCCTATCCGAGCCATGAAATTTTCTGTCTCACCTGTTGTTCGTGTTGCAGTTCAGTGTAAGGTTGCATCAGATCTTCCTAAGCTTGTTGAAGGTCTTAAGCGTTTGGCCAAGTCAGATCCTATGGTTGTTTGTACCATTGAGGAGTCTGGGGAGCACATTGTTGCTGGTGCTGGAGAGCTTCATCTCGAAATCTGTTTGAAGGACTTGCAGGACGATTTCATGGGTGGAGCTGAGATTATTAAATCTGATCCCGTTGTGTCATTCCGTGAGACTGTCCTAGATAGGTCGTGCCGCACTGTGATGAGCAAGTCACCTAACAAGCACAACCGTCTGTACATGGAGGCAAGACCTATGGAGGATGGGCTTGCAGAGGCCATTGATGATGGAAAGATTGGACCAAGGGATGACCCCAAAGTTCGTTCGAAAATCTTGTCAGAGGAGTTTGGTTGGGACAAGGATCTTGCCAAAAAGATCTGGTGTTTTGGACCTGAGACCCTTGGACCCAACATGGTGGTTGACATGTGTAAGGGAGTCCAGTACTTGAATGAAATCAAGGACTCTGTGGTTGCCGGGTTCCAGTGGGCATCAAAAGAAGGTGCATTGGCTGAAGAAAACATGAGAGCTATCTGCTTTGAAGTATGTGACGTTGTTCTGCATGCCGATGCTATTCACAGAGGTGGTGGTCAGGTTATTCCTACCGCTAGGAGGGTGTTCTACGCTTCTCAGTTGACCGCCAAACCCAGGCTTCTCGAGCCTGTTTACCTTGTTGAAATCCAGGCTCCTGAGCAAGCTCTTGGTGGTATCTACAGTGTTCTTAACCAGAAACGTGGGCATGTGTTTGAGGAAATGCAAAGGCCTGGTACCCCACTTTACAACATCAAGGCCTATCTCCCCGTCGTTGAGTCCTTTGGATTCTCCAGTCAATTGAGGGCTTCAACATCAGGACAAGCCTTCCCACAGTGTGTCTTTGATCATTGGGACATGATGTCCTCTGACCCATTGGAATCTGGTTCACAAGCTTCAACACTTGTTTCTGATATTCGGAAGAGGAAGGGCTTGAAGGAGCAGATGACACCACTATCTGAGTTTGAAGACAAGCTCTAAGTTCTTTAAACTTAGCTGAGCTTTGTCTTGAGGAAAACTCTGTTTCATTATTAGCTTTTTATATTTCAGCATTTTTATTTATGTCACTGGTTTTGTCTGTTATTTGTCTTTTGCATTGATGTATGGTCAAAACAATTTCTGCAAAATTTGATTATGAGATACTCTTTCCACTAACCTTGTGTTGCATTTTTTAATGTCTAGATGGGGGAGCATGTTATATATTGCATTTGTGGTCACTAATTATTAAATCAAACTCGCATAATTAGTGTCTCATTTCATACCATAAGTGTTAAAAAATAAGTAAAACACACCAACATTTCAGTCAAAAGTGACATTGTTTTAGAATAATTCACATTGAAAGTGTAGGCAAACATATTCTATGTGTATTCAAATTAAAATACAGTGCATATCCATAATACTAACCATGCACCAATACCCAATACATACCTTGTATTGTATCGGGTCCATATCCTTGATAGGATCTAAGAAGGTGAAAGTTTTGTTCTATTTAATGTGAGGAAAATAAAAAATCAGTATCTAAGAGGAGAACTCAGTGAAATTCAATGGTGTTTTGATTTCACTATTCACTTTCATCCTCATTAAGAGAAAGAAAAGTGTGATTTGTTTTCTTTTTATAAATTCTTAGTCCTTTCATTTGTTGAACAAAATTATAGTTTATATTGTTTTACAAAAAAAATTAATTTATTTATTTTATTCTTAATCAAAGCAAGGAAGTGAAGTGTAACATTTTGCCTTAAAAGTTAAAAGATCGTTGTATCATTATGTGTTGTTTTATTATTCTAGCATCAATATGAGTTTAGTATAAAATAACTAATTTGGAAAAAAATCCCAACTTATATGACAAGAAAAAGAAGAATGTTGTTTGTACATCTCAAATTTTATAATTTCTCTATAATAGGTCATTATTTGTACAACTAACTTTTCATGTTTTATGTATGTAGGAATCTAAAAAAAACTCGTCCATACATCGAAGGAAAAATTGTCATAAATTAGTTGTCAAAATAATATTTTTTAATAAAAAATATTTTAACTTAAAAATAATTTCCATGATTTCACCTAAGCAATAGTGTCTTCAACATGCATTCGTCATCAAAAAATGATTCCCTACGTTGCAAAAACCTCATCTTCCACCCCAAAATAAACTTTCCCACTTCAACACAAATTACATAAAGATTTAATATGTATATAAGTGTTTTTTATGTTGTTAGTAAATCATATGTTAATCGTTATTGACTTTCAAACAAAAAAATAATATAAATCAATGATGAATGATAGTATAAAAACTTTACACTAACGGTGTGTAGATTTTAATCTCTTACAAAGAAAAAGAATGATAGTATGAGTGAAGCATTTGAATATGATACGGATACATTAGTGCATGCCTTATAAGTAATAAGCACAATTATGTTGGGACGGAGACCAAGACTTGAGTAACACAAGACAAAGGTTATTCATAGTAATAAGTTACATATGCAATTGGTAACATTTAACTTAATTATCTATAATCTCTTCTCATTAATATAATTATACTTATATTCTATGTTGGGATACTAAGTATAATGAATGCTAGGGTAGTTCGTGTATGTGTGGAAAAAAAATAGAGATATTATATGTAATTTTATTAAAATTGAAGAAATGTAAGTGTAATTTAGTCATATAAATACAATTAATTATAAAGTTAAGTAGACAATAAATTTGGTGTTGACTAGCTATGTTGGTATTTTCTCACTTTTCTGTAAGGAAATAATTCTTTTCGGGGTTTGTGTTGTCCTCTTAATAAATATCATTCTAAGAAACCAATCTCTCAACTTTGAGGATCTATCTAGTAAGATTTTACATGACTAGATCAACGTTTTATTAATAAGTATGTTTTGATTGAATTGCTTGTTACTTGATCAACACGGTCTAAGTGCTAAAACTACAAAATGCTTTCACAATCATTTCCTTGACACGAAAATCTTTGAATTTTATCGAAAGATATTCCATTGCTAATCTTTGAATTGATGGGTCCTTTTGATTTTGCAGTCAATACATAATTGCACCTAATGGAAATGTACGTGCATGGAAATTCATGCTGTCAATTTAGCTAGGTAGAGCATGAAAATATACAACCTTAAAATTTTGAGACAAAGAATCATGATATTTTAGACAAATAAGCACAACAAGTAAAAAAAACAATATATAAAACTATTAGCTCAATCTTCTCTCTCAAGACTTGAATGTGAAGGCTTCAAAATTCTAATAATGGTAAATTGACACAAGAAGTTTATTAAAAATACACAAAGTAAATCAGAAATCAACAAGACGTTAATCTAGTGGTGTAAGGCCCCATTGAATTCTCAGGGTCAAAGATTCGATTCATGAGAGTGACAAGATCAATAGTATTTTTAAAACTAGGAGATGTATAAGAAACCTAGGTGAGTGCAATTCCTAGAAACTCACTAAGTCACTAGTGACAAACCCCAACATACTGCAGAAAAAAGAAAGAAAGGTGGCAAATTTATTCCATGGAAATTAGAGATGTGGGCATATTAGAGTAAATATTCATTTTGATCCTTAAAATTTTTTATATGTATCAATTTGATCCCCGACAAAAATTACACAAGTACTCAAAGGTCAAAAATGTGAGTTAAAATAGCATATGTTAGAGTGTTGTTATAAGAAATTTTTTAAAAATGACTAATTTGACTAACATTTAATATTTCCGGGATTATTTTGTGGTTTTTAGTTCTAGCGTACAAATTGGTTTACAAAAGAATTTTGAGGGAATTTTCCTCTAACCATAAAAAATTCTTATGTTGACTATAAACATAACACGGTTTGGACAAAACATAAAAGCCTTTGTACTAGGAAAAAAGACACATGAATTGATTTGATGGTACTCTATTTTGTTTTTAAGGTCATGAAAATTCAGACTACATTTTTCCTCTATTTAAGTCCATGAATTCTGATAAACCATAATCTATATAACCCTTTTGTACCTTAACAAATGAAGCCTATTTTTCTCATGTTCTTACCTTCATTTTGGTTGATGTACCTTCATTTGTTTCTTTTCTTTACTTTGAACTCATCATTGTTTGGCCTAAACACAAATGTTTCTGCATTAGGAAATGACACTGATTACCATGCACTACTCAAATTCAAGGAATCAATATCCAATAACCCTTTGTATTCTTGGAATAGTTCCACTCACTTCTGCAACTGGCCAGGAATTACATGCAATTCCATGCATGAAAGAGTTCTCATGTTGAACCTAGAAGGATATGACTTGCATGGATCCATATCTCCTGCACTTGGCAATCTGTCATTCCTGAGAATCCTTAGCCTCCAAAACAACGGCTTCGGCGGAAAAATTCCACAAGAAGTTGGTCTATTGGTACAACTGCAGACACTCTATCTCAACAATAACTCGTTGATAGGGGAAATTCCAACAAACCTAACAAGTTGTACTAAACTCGAAAACATCGACTTGTCGTTGAACAATTTGGTTGGGAAATTACCTAATGAAATTGGCTCTCTTAGGATGCTTAGAGAATTTAGCATTGTCACAAACAAAATAGAAGGACAAATTCCACCATCCATTGGGAATCTTACATCAATGTCCCATCTTGTGCTAGGTGATAATAACTTAGAGGGACATATTCCACAAGAAATAGGCCATTTGAGAAAGTTGATATTTCTAGACATATACTCGAATAAACTATCCGGTATGCTCCCATCTACTGTTTACAATATGTCATCTCTCATTACATTCTCAGCTTCAGTCAACCGATTTAATCAATCTCTTCCATCAAACATCTTCCACACTCTCCCTAATCTACAAGAATTTGACATCGGTGCAAATCAAATCTCGGGTCCAATCCCAACGTCCATCACGAACGCGTCTGTTCTTCGACTACTTGATATCGATGGAAGCCATTTTGTAGGAAAATTTCCAAATGTAGGGAAGCTCTGTGATCTTAGGATAGTGAGTGCATCTAATAACCATCTAGGTAGCAATTCAAGTAAGGACTTGGATTTTTTAAGTCCATTGACAAATTGTAGTAAGTTGAGGGTGCTATCTATATCCTACAATAATTTTGGGGGGGTTTTACCAAATTTTATAGGAAATTTTTCTACCCAAATGAGTCAATTATATCTTGGTGGTAATGATATATCTGGAAAGATACCTTCAGAGTTAGGAAATCTAAATAGTTTAATTCTTTTGACCATGGAATTTAACCATTTGTATGGTACTATTCCATCTACATTTGGAAAATTTCAGAAGATGCAAAAGTTAGAATTAGAAGGAAACAAACTTTCAGGACAGATATCACCCTTCATAGGCAACCTCAGTCAATTGTTTTTCTTACATTTAGGAGACAATATGTTAGAAGGAAGTGTCCCTCCAAGTTTAACAAAGTGTCAAAAGTTACAATATCTAAATCTTTGTCAAAACAACCTTAAAGGTACTATACCATTAGAGGTTTTTAGTCTTTTCTCTTTAACTTCATTGAACTTGTCACAAAACCTATTGAGTGGTAATCTACCTGGTGAAGTTGGAAAGCTTAAAAATATTGAGGAATTTGATGTCTCTAAGAATCATCTATCTGGTAAGATTCTTGGAACTATAGGAGAATGCTTGAGCTTGGAGTACCTTTCTTTGCAAGGAAATTCCTTTCATGGAATCATACCTTCTTCTTTGGCTTCATTGAAAGGCTTAAGAGGTTTAGACCTATCACAAAACCACTTCTCCGGGTCAATTCCGGAAGGTTTGCAACATATTTCTACTCTAGAGTACTTGAATGTTTCTTTCAACATGTTGGATGGTGAGGTACCAACAGAAGGTATCTTTCGAAATGCAAGCGGATTCGCCGTGTCAGGTAATAGAAAGCTTTGTGCAGGTATTTCGGAGTTACATCTACCACCATGCCCTGCCAAAGAAAGAAAATTTGTAAAACACCATAATCATACAAGGTTGATTGTAGTGATAGCTTGTGTTGTTGCTTTTCTTCTCATATTGTTATCTTGTGTAACTATCTACTGGATGAAGAAAAGAAATAAGCAACCATTTTCTGACTCATCAGCAATTAACCAACTGCCTATGGTTTCATACAAAAGCCTGCACGACGGAACGGATGGATTCTCGGCTAGAAACTTAATAGGATTTGGAAATTTTGGCTCTGTCTACAAAGGAACTCTTGAGTCAGAAGACAAAGTTGTTGCAATAAAGGTCCTAAACCTTCAAAAGAAGGGAGCTCATAAGAGTTTCATGGCTGAATGTAATGCATTAAGAAATATTAGGCATCGAAATCTGGTTAAGATCTTAACATGTTGTTCCAGTATCGATTACAAGGGTCAAGAATTTAGAGCTCTTGTTTCTGAATTCATGACAAATGGAAGCTTAGAAAGTTGGTTGCACCCAGCAATGGAAATTTCAGATCAACCAAAAGCTTTGGACCTTGAACAAAGATTAAATATCATTACCGATGTTGCTTCCGTGTTACATTATCTTCACTACGAATGCGAGCAAGCTATCGTTCATTGCGATTTAAAGCCAAGCAATATTCTTCTAGATGAATGCTTTGTAGCTCATCTCACTGATTTTGGCTTAGCAAAATTGCTCTCAAGTATTGGAGTCTCTCCAATGCAAAGTAGCACAGTTGAAATAAAAGGGACTATTGGTTATGCTGCTCCAGGTATGGCATGATATTGTTTAGTTTGGTTGTAAAAACTTTGAAGTTCTAACTTTGTTTTTTGACCTTTCATTTCATCTTGTGTTGATGTTTTCATTTTAAGGGCATTAACAGATTTAGTATTGAATTTCAGAATATGGAATGGGTTCACGAGTGTCAATCGAAGGCGATATGTATAGTTTTGGAATTCTAGTTTTGGAGATGTTAACCGAAAGAAGACCTACAGACGAAACATTTAAAGATGGTCGAAATCTTCATGACTATGTCAAAATTTCGATACCGAATCATCTTTCGCAAATTATGGACCGAACTATTCTCCTTGAGGACAGTGATAAGTTGACCCTTATGGATCGTAATGTAAGGGAATGTTTACATTCACTTTTTAGGATTGCACTTGCATGTTCAGTGGAATCACCAAAAGAAAGAATGAGTATGGTTGGTGTCATAAGGGAGCTTAATCTGATAAAAAGTTCCCTTCTGAGATCAATGAATGCATTACAAACACAACAGAGAACATAGAAGTGGCACTCATAGGTAACTATTATTGGATGTTTCATACAATTTCTCTTTTTCTTTGTAAATGCTAAATCCTATTGAAGGAGTTCATGATTTATGAATCATGGTATGCATGTTTTTTTATCTAATGAATAGAGATGAGTTACTTTTTCATGAATTTCAGGTTGTTGAAAGTTGGCAAATATTCAAGTCTACAACACAAGTACTATAAATTTGGACCTACCCATATTTATTATTCACTTCTATCCTTTTTCATTTATATATATCTCTTTGATTCATGCATGGCTTATGTGTACTTAAGAGAATAAAGTTATTCTGCATTGTATACACCATGTAAATGTAATAATACATGTATGCTTCCCATTTTCCATTGCCAAAGATACCAAATATGCTGGAATTAGTTGTTGTAAAAGTGATGTGACTATTTCTTTAGACTCCTACTATTATCAAAACCATACATGATAATCAACATCGTCACAAATTTATGCACTGTATAAGTTTTATGGGACGATGTCGACCTCTAGAGAACCCTGCAATGGTAAAGAGAAAAGTTAAAAAAAATGTATGCATCGATATTGTACGAGTTCTATAAATAAATATTGATTGTGTATAAATCTTTATACTAACAATGTATAAACATTAAAGAGAAAAACCATTAAATCAAACAACAGTATAAATTTAAAAAATATGCTTGCAAGATTTAAACATTATGAGAGACAACTCATAAGATTTATTTTGCCTATATTTGAAAAAATGGACATTTAAGTTGGAGATTCAAAACCACCTCAGCGAAATACAAAAGGGATGTGCAGAAGCCAGTCATTCAAATAAGAAGCAGTAACATTAAACATTTTTGGTACTACTAAGAGTGTATCTTCACATTTATTAAAAAACTAATCTTTTTTGGATATTTGACTGTTCCCGATAAGTGTGCCCATAGGAGTCGAACATTTGAAATTTTTCATTGATTAAAATCCTGATCAGAAGAATCATTCAAAAGCACTACTTTTTTACCAATGATTCAGATCTACAATGAACTCAAATTTGATCACATTAAACTTGGCATTGAACAAAGAAATGGGAAAATCAAATAAAATTAAACTATGACATGAGATTATAAAAAAAATGGGGGAACAAAACCTAAAACCACCACACACGCACTCTCTTCTTCCTTCATTCCTTTCTCATTTTTTCCATCAATTTCAAATTTCAAAATCAAAAACAAAAATTTCAATCAACAAAACAGAAACCCATTAAGAAAAATCCAATCTTTTCAATCAAAATGTCAAGTTAGGCCAAACCCGATTTCTTAACCCGAAACCGAAAATTAAAATAACCCGGATTCAATGCGGGTAGGGTTTATGTAATTTTCAGTGAATTGCGTGGCCTTGTTGTAATTTTCAACAATACTCTGAACTCTGAATAGAGTAAAAGAACTGAATTTGAAAATGGAAATTATAGAAGATGGATCGCAGGGAGAATCAAACTCCACAAGGTTTGAAATTTCCCAATTATAAAGTTTTGATTTTTATTCAAATTATATTCATATTTCACACTTATAGTGGTTCTGTATGAAATTTTACAGGGCAAACAGCAAGGGTTTTGGTTGAATTTTTGGAGGTTGCAATTACTACTCTTGTTTATCTTAAAGGGGTTTATCCTTCAGGTTATTTCTTTGCATACCCATTTTTTTTACCTTTTTTTTCAATCTGTATAACTTGATTGGAATTTATTATTAATAATTGAAGTTTTTTTGGAAAAAGGTGCTTTTGAGAGGAGAAGGTATATGAATGTGGTGGTTCAAAGGGCTCTTCATCCTCACCTTAGATATTACATACATGCTTCTGTTTCAGGGCTTCTTCCTTTTTTACAAAAGGTTGATCATTTTCTTCATTGTTGTTGTTTTTCAACTTTGTATGAATTGTTGTTAATTGCTTGCTTTGTAATTAAATAATCAAATAGTGGTTGCTTTAAATGACATGTAGAATTCAGAAATAAAGAAATATCTTGTCCCTGTTGTGAAAAAAGTCCATTAAGAGATTGTAGGTGTTTAGAGGAGCTTATAAAAATAGCTTATGACTATCCTATAAGCTCTTTTTAGCTTATTTCAGTAAGCTAAAAGGGTTTATTGGAAAGTCACAAGCTCTCATGTTACAAGTGCTTAACTAAGCTGTTTACCCAAATGTGTAGGATATTTTGTACCTGTTGTGAAAAAAATCCATTAATAGATTAAGACTCATAATAGATTCTTAGCAGAGTGGAGGGTCAAACATGAAGCTTCTCTATTTTCGCTTCCTTACCTCTTGAACTTTAACAGTTTTTGAAGGTCTACTTAGTAAATCAACTTAGAAGAGAAACAATTGCTTTTCTGTATAAATCAACTTAACTTAGCCATCTTCAACTTAACTGCATTATGTAATCCAATTATCCAAGCATTGAAAATATCACATTTGGTGGTTTGGAATTCAAATGCTAATACACTGAATTTCTTTTGGCTTCATTACATTTGCAATGCCTTTTCTTAAACTTGTTCAATCACCAATTTGAGCTACCTTGCTTTTTCTCCTGATGTGTGTGAACTTTGTTGAATTCGTATTCTTGAGACAGTACAATAAATTGCAGTCATTCTGTTGCTTATAAGGTGAAATCTGTAGCTAGAGACTAACTGCACCGATCCTTTTTATTGGTATCATTATGATAAATTCCCTTTATATTGCTGTTGTTGAATGTGAAAAAAATGACATTTTTCTTTTCAACACGAAAATTATAGCAATGTAATCTTTTGAAAGAAAAAAAATGTTTCGGTATTGTAGGTTACAACTTGGATCGGATTCACACTTTGGAATCCTTGCTTATTAATTGCAATTTGTATTTACAAGAGTTCGGTTGTGCTATACAATTAACATTAGATTTCTCATGTTTCTTTGGCCATCATTATTAGCTAATGTTTATGCTAAAATAGCTTTTAACTCCTATTAACCTCCTTGGTTACTACACTGATTGATTGTAGTCAAGGTATTAAGAAGAGAACAAGTATGCAGCTCATACTCACAAATTCACTCAAGGACTTTGTTTCCTAAAATGTGATGTAGGCTAATTTATGAAAATTGAAAAAACGCGTGCCTTTCGTTTCCAATGCAAATGTTATATATCCACCCCTGCTTATAACTGTTTTCTTTTGACATGCTGATTTTTGTCCCTTACGGCCTTACCTTCCTTTTTACTAGGGAATGGTGGAAAGAGTAGCTATTATTTTCTTCACCGCTGACAATGTTCCACTGGAGAAATTTGTGTTCAAGCTTGCAATGAATCTGTCTTATGGTTCAGCAGTGGAAGAGGTTGATCTTGAGTCCTCTCTCAGGTCATTCTTGATCAAGCTGTCAATCTCGGAATCTCTTACTAAGGAGCTTCCTCCTGGTAAATGCAATTATTGTCATGCAGTATCGGATTCTGTTTTTCTTTGCTGACTTTATCCATGCTCTTTTTGTTGTAAATTTGTAATAGTCTCTCTCACTCTCACTTGCTTGTATGAGCATGCGTGTGACCGTGTGTTCCCCCATACACAGACACACAAACATAATCTTTTAATTTTGTGATTTCTGGGATATACCAAATTCCGAAGAGTCCTCCGTTATTTTGTGAAAAATGAATCGGGAACATTATTGTCGCGTATTAGACACATATCGAGGTCCTTTTCAGAAAAGGAAGATACATATCTTGGTCATTTTGTTTTTATTTTATTTTAATTCCTTGGATACACTTTCAGTGCATATCGATATCGGATAATGATATGCGGGGCAAACTGGTGTATCATTGCTTCAGAGATATGAACCATGGGAGAACCATGGGAGAATTGCAAGCCATTGTGGTTAGACAACCAAGAGCATATAATTCCCACACCAGAATCCGGACCTTGCAATTGGAACCACACACCCCACCAACTCCATAGTCCTAGCACTCACACGATCTGGCTATGCACTAGACCTTTGACTAGTCCCAAGCGACCACTGCAATGTCAATGTTATCGCTTGTGCCAATCATTTTCAGCCAAGAGACATGGTGAACAGTTTTGATATCGGTTGATACGAACCGTGGGAGAACTACACCACAAAAGCTAGTTGTTGTGGTGGGAGTGCCCAAGCCCATATTAAACCCCACAACGGAATCTCATACTTTTGATGTGGGAAAAGACACATGTTTTCTTTTGCATGCCCGTATCCTATCATCATTTTCAGTTCATATCGATTGTTATGTTTTAAATCAAGTAGAATTTGTTTTGTACTTTTGGACTTAGATGCATTTGCAAACCAAGTACTTAATTTTGTTCTGTGCTATGTATAGAGTGAAACCCATGTCTAACTTTTTCTTTCATCTCTAAACAGATTGCAGGTGGGAGATAACCGCGTACTTTCGATCCCTTCCCGAGACTAGTACCAGCAAGGAAACAGACTTATGGATCCCAACTGACACAAAGCAGTGGCATCAGCCCCCACTTATAACCCCTATCAAGTCAATGAGTATTGAACCTTTGTGTTTGCAATTGTACTTGGAGCATCCAAATTTATCAGAATCAATGCTTTGAGAAGGGACTCAATGCTGTAGAGCAGTACATAAATAAACATGTATATGAAAATATATAACAATCCAATAAAGAAACTTTTAGATCACCTAAGCTTGTAATCTATAACCAATATTTAACTTGAATAGAATCCTTTGGTCTCTACCAAGTCCATTATTGGAGTTGAAAATAAGATGATTATGCATCATTCATATGCACTTAAACAACCATCATCTATGGGTCCATACCATGGATGTTAAGACATTCACATGGTAAAGAAAGTGGTCATGAATAGTTGCTGTACAAGGATCATGCAACTGCAGCCATGAATAGAACCAGTTCCACACCCACTCAGCTTAACAGGAAAAAATGGTAGGTTGATTCTACATCTACTCCATACAATGAATATAAATGGTTCACCCTGACACCCTTACGCTTAGATTATGTCTTGTTTGTAATCTATACCACATAAACTCGGTGTCACCTATTATGTCCCAAAGTTTGTATCATTTTATGTATCTATTGTTTCTTAATGGACAGAAAAGTAAAACATCGATTAAATATAAATTAAGTTTATATTTTTTGACCAATGAGAATGAAATGGTATATTGAGTAGTATATATCTTGGGATAGAAGATGAATTCCCATAAATTGTCAACAAAAAAGCTAAAGGTGAATGAAGTTGAAAAACTTTAACAGAAGCTAAAAATATTACTAGTGATCTTGCCAAATTTGTTAAGGGAACATATAATGTGAATAGTCTTCATTCTATTAGAGAATTCCCAAAGACAAATATGGTTTATGATACATACAGAGAAAGATTATCATAAAGTGTTCAACAATAATGTAAGAGTCAATTATGTACTTTCTTGTAATTATTGAGTAAAAGGTGAATGACAATGTAATGTTATTATGTCACTTTTGGTAATTGGCCTTGGTGTAAAATTTTACGAGTGAATAATATTTAATTATAATTTATAATTAAGATTAAGCAAGTAATAGAATATATATAAAAAAATTATATAATTATTTCAAAGTTTCAAAATAACATATTAATTCTAAATTATAATAATCAACGATTGAAGACGTTAAAAATGTACATTCATTTAAAATGTCATAAACTCATCAATGATTTAATTAGAGATAAAATTTTCAATATTTTTCCTTTTCAATATAAATAAGAATAAATTATACTCTCACATCTAAGTTTCAGTGATATTACACAAATTATTTATCCTCTTTTTATACCTACATGAATCACCCCTACTTTATATAAATACATTACACTAACTACTCTTACAAGAGAGATAAGTGTAATATTTTAAATAAAAAATATAATAACTGTAATTAAGGTTAATAAAAGATAATATATTGTAGAGACAAATTCACATAAAATAAGAGTCAATACATCTTCATTATTTTTAGTTTATTACAATATATTATAAGAGTGATTTAAACATCTCCTTAGAATTATTTATGCAGTTTGTAACGAACCAAAAATAATGAAGAAACATTGACTCTCATACTATTTGGATTTGTCTTCACTATATACCATATTTTGTTTAACTTAATTACCATCATCGCCCTATTTTGCTTAAAATATCACACTTATCGCTCCCTCAGATAGTTAGTGTAATTGTGTATATAAATTAGAGGTGATTTAAGTAAATATAAAAAGGAGATTGACGATTTATGTAATTTCACTAAAATTCAATAGGTGTTAGTGTAATTTACTCTATAAATTATGATGTTGTTGGCAAGAAATTCATCCCCTATATTACTATATAGTTTTGTCTAGTTGTCTTTATTGTTGAACAACTCAATCAAGTAAATAATATACATTTACTTTCCCCTTATCATTAAAGTTGTACTTAATACAAAGATTATTGAGAGTTTTTCAAACATGAATATTAACGATATCAATAATAAAATATTGAAATTGACATCTCATGTTAATCTCATCTTGCTCATTGAAATCATAAGGTTATATATATATATATATTATCAATATTGAATGATTTATAAAAAACCTTATGATCTTAGGATTTTTACTGCAAAGTTTGATAAAGGAAATTTGTAATCCTCATAATCTATTTTATAAATATAAACTCATTACGAATTCAAATGCAATTATAATATTATAAGCAATATCAATATTTATACATGTAAAAAAATTTGATTTATTATTTATAATTTTTAAAAGGACGAACAAATTAGCTATACATATTTATGAAGCATAAGAACATTTTCACCCTAAACACAATTAGTATTGATCTATTTCATTGAGTCAAAACTACATATTAACCCTACATCCTTTCTTTCAACCACATCAAGAAGCCAATTACTTATTTTCCTCTATTTTCAAATACTTAGGATAATTTGACAATCAGTTATTCCAATGTATATCTCAAACAAATGATAATGAAAAAAAAAACAGAAGAAAAAATGAATATTTAATTTTTTTTTGATTGACATGATATATTTTTATTGATTTGAAATATAATTTAGAATATACTTTGAGACAATACATCATTATCTTTCGGAGAAACATCAACAATAGCCCCATCATGATTGTGGGTGTACTATTGGTAAGATGCATGGGGCTATGTTTTTGGTAAAAGTGGTAGTTTGGGGCTCTGGGTAAAATATAAATAATTTTAGTTCAGGGTACATATAAACTTTTTATAAGATGTATATAGAATCTCTTAATTGTAGTGGTATACTATATGAAGACTCTGAAATGAAGTGTTAAAAGTATAATAAAAATGATATATGAGAATCTTAAAAAGATAGTGAATCTTAATTATTACCTTAAATACCAAGAAAAATGTAGATAACGTTGTTGTGTCTTTAAATGTTTGAAGAACATCTACCTACTACACGAAATATATTAAGGCCATTTACTAGACAAATTTATTAATAGACCTAACAAATATTAAATGCCCAATTTATTTGTTCACCAAACTTCTCATATAACTTGGATGATTATTCTCTAAATTCTTTGTAGCCATAGATAGCACCCTCCTTCATATATGCTAGTAAAAAGGACCACTTTTCATTGTTGATATGGAGAATTATACCTACTTTCCTTCTCTTGTTTCAGCATGGGACAATCCTCTTTTGCTACGTCCATTTGTTGTTTTTCTATAAAAGGAATAAATATATAGTGCAGTAACAAAATTTTGAGGTAAAATTTGATACAAATGTAGTGTAGTATCTACATATTTAAGAAGAAATTTGGATTGGTAAGTAGTATTTTGGATGAAAAAGATAACTAAGAAAAATAATTACACCTAATAAAAGTAGTCAATTTCAAATGAGGAATCCACTTCTTAGATTTTCACTCATTGGAAAACAAGATCTCCATAGTATTTAAATTCAAGTAAAGGATTGTCCAATACATGAGACTTTTTCTTAATGGAGTTTGAGGATTATAAATATAAGCAACTTTAATTCGTAAGTTTAAGAGTTGTTTCTAAAATTCAAATCTCCGACTTTCGGGTGCCATTGTGTCGAACCTCACTCTCTCATATTTAAACTCTAGTACTCAACATTATATTTAAACTAATTTTGTTATGTTAATTTTGATTTCAAGTTGATAAAATAAGATCTTCTGCTTCTGGACAATGGAAGGTTTCTATTTGATTTTAGTGTTAGAATTTGGTTTGGTTTTGAACTTATGATTAGGAAATTAATAGGAAGTGCTCAAATAAATCAATTGAGGTGATATTGTAAAAATAGAAATTCAGACCACTATTTACAAATTTCTGAACAAGAGATTATTCAATAAATAAAACATACTAGTTCAAATTACCTAGTTGACTTTTTCAGGTTATTCATTTTTTTTACCATTGGTTAGATTTTATTACAATTCTAAAGGTATAGATGGATGGCATGTCCTGCACCAATAATAATAAAATAGAAACAAAAAATAATGAAGATTTAATTTTTTTAACTGACATAACATATTTTTATGGTGTGAAATATGGTAAGAGACATTATCCGAGAGAAAAAATCTATATTAAATTGTATTAGTCACTTGATGTAGTCTTGTGTAAATAGGGGGAGTATGATTATGCTCTTTCTTTAATTTTTTTGGCTTATAATTATTTTCATAATTTTTAAATCATAGTAGTAACTTTTAAATTAACAATTTATTATATTAACAATATATTTATTTTAAAGACACATAGGAAACTCTAAGATTTAAAAGATAACATCACAGTAAAGCTTAATTGGAAAAGAAATTTTGTGGCCAAAGTAGTAAATAACGTTATTCATTCCAAAAAGTCACATTTTAAGAAATATGCTAAAAAAAACATTATGAAATCAAACGTCACCTTAATGTAGTCACGAATATTACTCTATGATAACTTGAAATTTTGTTTGAAAGTATTAAAGTCAAGCATTCACACACAAAATTTAGTGATTATTTTTTTATCTAACCATAAGTAGCTTTTTTACACTCTTCTTTGAGTTGGGAACACCATAGCAAGCGATTAGTAACAAAACTTGAATGGGATCCATTATTTTTTAGTTAATTTTATTAGAAATAACGATTATAAAATAGCACCCAAAAATTGCAAACTTATCCATACTATATCTTATATACGACCTTACTTTCTTTTTAATCATTGTGCATAAAAGTCTTCAAACTCATCCCGTTTCTTTAGGCAAGTTTTTAATAAATTATAAATATTTATTTTTCAATTTATTATCTATACCACTTATAATACATAATTTATAGAATTCCTTGGTTATTCCTAAGGGTTTAATAAAATCAATCATTAGGTTGTGGATAAAAATTAATAAAATGATAACTTTGATAGGCAATGATGCATTGAAATAATTAAAAAATCATGTATATTTAATTTTTCAATAAAAGTTATATAAATTTTATCCTTTGCCGTAATGGCTAGTTTAAAGCAAACCCTAGAAGTTACCTAACAAAAACTTAATATGACATTATTGCTGACTTTATTTTATCAACTACGTCAACCGTCACATGCCCATAATGTTAAAAAAGTAAAATTATAACCATTAGATCCAGGACTTTTATCACCATCATAGCTCCAAACTACATCCTTGATCTCATTTACCTCAAATTTAGTAGTTAGGAAAATATTATTCTCTTCAGACAAGCAGTTGAAGTCGATACCATGAAGAGAAGGTCTACCCCAATGGCTCTCATTAAAGTTTCCATTAAAGAAAGATCTAATGTGAGATTTAATTCTAAATGGATCTTCAATCCACTCACCATCAATAGTCAAACCTGTGATCTTCTTGAAACTCTTATTCTTATTGATGCATAAGTGAAAGAACTTAGAGTTAGAGTCACCTTCACGGGTCCATCTTTGTCTGGATTTTTACAACAAAAGATTGTCCTTTTGGCGTTGCCACAATTCAGCAGTAGTCGATCGTCTTAATATGACATCTCTCTCCGATAAACTACAAGTGCTACCTTTAGCATTAAGAGAGTTAATAGCTTCCACCTTATCTTCAATTTGCCTACCCAGCAAACCAAAGTGTTCTTTGTTCCAACTCTTTAAGACCACTTTAAGTTTCTTTAATTTCTCCTTAAACACAAAAGAGCTCCTTCCACTGATAACTAAATTCTTCCACTCATCAGCAACTAACTTCCCAAAACGGTAATCTGAAAGTCAACAATTATTATTGCGAAAAGGTGTCGGACTCCAATCTGAAAAACATCAATCTTGAGCATAATTGGACAATGATTACTTTAATAAATAAGTGAGTTTAAGACTTTTTAAAAATAAATTTAACTTGTTTTGGACCATTTAAAATATGTATTAAGTCTAATAATGGGTTGTCTTACTTACTTACTTACACGTATATTTATATTTTAGTATTTTAATATAATAAAAAAATGTTATAGGTGAAAGTTAAATAGAAAAGTCCAACTTAATTAATGGTTAGTGCTAGACATATCTATTTAAAAGTTTTTATTTTCTATTTAAATGTAGTTATGTCGATCTATTTATATGTCTTATAATACAATAGACTTTTTACATGGACTTGTAAGTGAGACCTAATATTTATATAAGTCAGGTCTACGTCTTAATTTTTATTTTCACAAATAAAAAATCACTCATCTTAAACCATATTTTTCAAACCGTATTGACATATTGAATCGAAAAATTAGTAATCATATTAAGACAATATTGCAATTCCATATATGCAATTAAACTAGTTAAAATTGGGAAATATTAGCAAGAACTTGTCAAATTTTATTGTGTCCTTCAAAATCGTTTTGCGCAACAAAAAAATCATATTTTTCAAAAACAATACACCATAAATTAAATTTGAACATTTAGTTGTGTGTAATATGTGATTGTACTACTAAATAATTAAATTATATATTAAAGATTATTTTATTTATTATATTATTAATTGATATGTTGTTTAATAAGTGAATGTTAATTAAACTACAACATTATTATATGTTACTTTACCAGTTTGATACTGATATAGTAGTAATAGCACGTACACCTACATCATTAAAAGAGAAATGTATACCTAACAAACAATTAATGTAACATTATTGCTGACTTTAGTTTGCCACCTACATCAACAGTACATGTCCATATTTAATTTACAAGCATATATAAACATAAAATATAGTCTATACCCTACGTTATACGGTAGAAAAACTCAATGACATTAACGAAGGTATTCACATGCTATGGATTAATGTGGTTCACATGGAGGATGGATGTGAGTAATGGTTAAAAGTGCTCATATAAGTATTATTTATGGGTATTTATGCCCATTCTGAGTACTCACAATTATCAAACAATAGTCTTAGTTTAAATATATATTAATATATTTTGTAATAAATAATTATTACATCAATATTAATCAATGTATATAATAAAAACATCATTATACTTCAATTACTAAAGTTCATTATGAAATTTATACTATTAATCTATACTATTAATAAAGGCAAAATAATAAATAACCATCACAATGACATAACTTATCTTTTGTATTAATAATAACTACTTTAATCTTCTAAATATATATAATAATTATTAGACATACAAAATGAGAAATTCATATAAGTTTTATGTATATCATATTAATTACCACATGTTATCTTTTAAATTTTCACTCTCTATTGAGTTTATATAGTGTATTCTATATTAGAAAAAATAAAAACGTAGATGATCCGGCACCAAGTGCCGGTCGACACGCTAGCAATAATAAAATAGATAATATATAATATTAAAAGAGTAGAAAGTATAATATATATGTATATATATAATTTGAAAAACAAATTTATTAATATGCGGTTACTCGTGAAGTAAATATATTGATAATCATTCATACTTATAAGTTATAATATAGTTACTGGTTATGAAAATCTTAGTTTGGTATGTACAGGTCAGATTTTTGGGATCTCTATTAACATCAGATTTCAACCCACAACCTTATAAACTATAAAATATAACCATTACAAACATGTAAAATCTATTTGGAATTTCTTCTTTCCTCTCCTATTACATACTTTATGGTACTTTACTCTTTACAAACATGTAAAATCTATTTGAAAGTTTACTCAATGCTATCCTACCCTTATTTAAGTATATAATACATACTTTATGGTCTAATAGAGGTTATCGGATTTCGTGGAGTGCCATCATGGCCCAATGGGACAACGATTCTGTTGTTACAGAAAGATACTATCTCTATATCTCTAATTAATAATATTTCTCAAAATAATATAAAATATTAATTTATAATTTTTCAATTAAGTAATATATTTTGATTGGATTGATATACCATTGAAGATACTAATTAGTACAAGAGATCTTCATCATGCCCAATATATAAGAGTAGCTTAACCTCAACTTAAATTATTATATTTTTTTCTCAAAATAATATTTTGATATGTTTGGATGGCATAAAGACCCACACCATCTTATAAGTTAAATTCAACTGATTAACACATGTGACATATGTGTATTTAGAGAAGGATTTAATATGTATATATTAACGGTATAAGTATTTTTATACTGTCAGTAAATCGTTTATTATTCATATATTAATTATTATTAACTCTCGAACAAAATTAATATTAACTAATAATGAATGATGTGTCGATAGTGTAAAAAACTTGCACTTGCACTAACAGTTGCTTAGATTCTAAACTCTTTAAATAATCCAATGAATGGCACCATCAAATTCAGTTGGCATCAATATATAAAGCCACTACCATCTCCAAATTTCAAACCACACTCATAAACAATCCCACTTTTACTCTTCACCCTTTTCTATGGCAAATCATAAGTCACCAATCAAGTTTGATATGAAAAATGTTGTGTTTGTAAAACCATCAAAACCCATTCATTCCTCTATTCTTTCTCTATCTACAGTTGATAATAGACCTGATCTTGATAGTATAAGCAAAGTTGTTTGTGTATATCAATCAACAAATAATCATGATTTCATTGTTGATCAACTTGACCCTACTTTTGTGATTAAAGAAGCACTCTCAAAGGCTTTGCTTTATTATTATCCTTTTGCAGGTAGGCTAGTTAAATATAATGATGGAAATTATAGAATCCATTTCAATGCTGATTATGGAGTTCCATTCATGGAGGCTTATGCTGATTGCCACCTTTCTTCTCTTCAGTATATGGATGGTAATGACATGGAAATTTCTAAGTACTTGGTGTTTGATCTTCCTTTAGAAGATAAAAATGGCCACCAATACCCTTTGCTGTTCAAGGTAACCAAGTTTCTTTGTGGAGGTTTTACTATTGGACTAGGCTTGTCACACAGAATCTGTGATGGGTTTGGTGGTGCAAAATTCATCAAAGCCATGGCTGAACTTGCAAGGGGTAATAGTGAGCCATTTGTGAAACCTGTGTGGGAAAGAGAGAGGTTGGTTGGTTCAATAACAACTAAGCAACCATTTCAAATTCTCTTGGATAAAGCTTCAGCTGCAACTTCACCATTTGGGCCAAACACAACTCTTGTGCATGAATGCATTAAGGTGGATTATGATAGCATAAGAAGACTCAAGATGAAGCTAGTGAAGGAAAATGAAAATGAAAATGAAACCATGGAGCATAACTTCACAACTTTTGAAGCCCTTGGTGCTTGTGTTTGGAGGTCAAGAGCTAGAGCCTTAGAACTAAACAACAAAGGGAAAACCATTTTGAGCATCACAATGGGTATGAGAGGATATTTAGATCCTCCTTTGCCTGAAGGATATTATGGAAATGCAATTATGGATGCATATTTAGCATTAACAGTGAGGGAACTAAATGAAATATCACTCTCTAAGATAGCAAAGCTAATAAGAGAGACAAAGAAGGCTAAAAATACTGTTGATTGTATCAAAAACTCAATCAACACTAGTTATCCTAGCCTCAATTATTTTAACAATTTTTGTCATGCATTCACAAGTTTAGTAGATTGGACCCATTTGGGTTTAATGGAAAAGATAGATTTTGGTGGGAATAAACTAGTGAATATGATACCAATTCCATGTGAGGAGAGTGGGTCATTGTATGAGTGTATTTTCACTCCTCCTGCTAAGTTGGATACTTCAATGAAAGGAGGAGTTAAGATTTTCTTATCTCTACCTAGTGCTGCCATGCTCAAGTTCAAGGAGGAGATGGAAGATCTAGGACTTATCAAACCATTTGCAAGAGATTGGTGGGTCAATGACAAGAGCTAGATTCAACTGAACAAATCAGAAAAGAGATTTGTCGTCTTGAATCTTGTCTCATATGTTGTCTTGGGTTAATCAAAACATGTCATGTCAATTAAATTTTTAAACATTCATTATTATTGTTGTTTTTGTTTCACTATCATTGTCCGATACAACGCATGCGACAAGATCCGGAAGGAAAAAAAGGTTAGAACAAGTGGCAAAATGTCAACTTTCATTTCTAATTTGCATGAGCTTTAATTAGTTGTATCAAGTATTTAAGTTTTAAGTCTTGTAATGTAATAAGAGTGTTTTTGGATTATACTATGTTTTAAGCACATTACCCATTAGGGTTATATAAGTTACTTGATTTAAATTTATGAATTCATTATTGTAATCCGTCAAAATAATCAAATTTGTGTTTTCCCATTGCTAAAGTTTCCTCTCCAAATTATGGATATAGCTGTATATTGATTTTATTAAGGATTTGCATAGGGACGATCACCCATGATCTATTAGATGATAATTTCTCTCTCGTACTCGAATATGTGAAGAATTTTTTTTACACATTAAAAAAACATAGATCCTTTAGTTTTTTGTACAACATGTCGTAATATGGGTCCAGTATTAGATTCTCCGGGAGCCCAACCCTATTTTTCAATCAACATTTGATTATGACACCACTTCCACACTTTCCTTCCTAAATTCCATAACTATACCCCCATTCACTTTTCACTAATCATTTTTCACTTCCTATTGATTCTCATTTATCTAAGTCACCACAATTACTCAAGCAATCCTTATTCACAAAGGTGAGGGCTTCCATCCTAAAAAATATTGTTCAAGGTTTCATTCAACCAAATGAAATCATGCCATACCCCAAATTTAAGTGAAATGAAACAAAATATTCTAAAACATTGGACACATATGGAGTTGAGTACAATTAAGATAGTGGAAAATACAAGTATTTTCTTCTCTTATGAAAGTATATTTGCACTTAATCGATAGTATTAACCTCCAATAGTCACATTTGAAAGATGGAGCTCCTTTTCAATTATTATCAAGAAAATACTACGACGTTTATATACAAGAGTGAAGACCAATAAATTACATTTGAAGGGTGGAACTTTTTCATTTGTATTCACTAAAGGATTTAATAGGTACATAGTAAAAGTGTAAGTGTTTTTTACACTATCAATAATATTGTTCAAACTTTATACTAGAAGGAATTATAAAAATTTTGTTCAAAATTCCAAAGATAATATTTGTTCTCTTGTATGCTAGAAGGAATGACATGACAAATATTGAAAACTTTTGTTGGGCTTTGAATTGGGATGAAGTCGACTTTAGATCGATAAAGATGAGTATCTGAAAGGGACTCCGACGTTCAAGTCAGTATAATATACAACGAGGAAATAGAGAGAGGGGAGTGAGAAAATTGAAAATACTTCCTTTTAAGGTCCATTGTCTTTATAGAGTGTGGTCTTTCTTCAAGGTGAAGGAAGGGCTTGTGCGTATTCATGTGGGCTTAAGGCCCGCATTGGTTGATCCAAGTTTGAGGCATCATCTTTAATTAGAAAAAAATGCAACCATCTCATATCACATGACTATAATAATAGGACAAAAATATGTATATACTGACAGAATTTTATAACTATTATTATATCATACATTATTCATATTTAATTATTATTAATTTTTTAAAAAATAATTGAAATGAATGGTAGATGATATGATAATTATGTATAAATTTATATACTAATAATATATAAATATCACATTCTAATAATATTATTAGTAAATAAGATAACTTAAATGGGATAATGCTAGCATAAATTTAGACTATTTTTTTTCGAAACAGCAAAGGTAATATATTAAAAAGAACAAGGGTGCTATTTCAATACAAACACAGTCAAATAATCCTCGAATTAAAAAAATTCAGAATGCAAAATCTAGGATTTAAACACTACTGACAAATTGCAATGCCGATTTACCCACAACAGAAGAATACCAAGACCAAGGTGTAACTTGAACTAAATTTATTAAATGAAAAAAATAGACTTTCTTATAATTGAAAACAACTTCATTTATCATGCCCCACAAAGACAACACCACACAATCACTCAAGGTTAACCCATTCACAACATCTTTATACACCGGGTGATATGAAAAATATATATTAGAATTTTCATGGTTTAGTTAACTAAATATTTTTTTGACAATACTTCATATATTTTAGTTATATTGTGGGTGTAACAAAGTTATTTGTATTGCAAAATTATTTTTTCATTAAATTCTTATATATGGAAAATGTGACCCAATTTTTTTACTATATCTTTGACGAATAGTGACTAATTATTATTTACGAGGAATGCTTCAGTCTTAGAAAGAAAGAAACATAAGGAAGGAAAATTAAAAGAAAGAAAAGTGATAGAAAAAGAGGATGATGTTTTATTTGTTTGCTATATGAAAGAAACTAAAGGGAAAGTGAATCAAAGAAAGATGAATATTTGTAAAATGATATAAGTAGAGATGAAGTTTGAGTACATAAATGTAGATGAGAATTCATTTTTTATTTTATTTTCAAAACTATTCAGATTTTTTTGCTGTGAAACAAATCCTAATTGTTTAAATAATACAACTAATATAACATCAGTAATATAAAAATATATAGGACATAGTAGAAATCTAGAAATGATCTTCTAACCTTTTTTAATAAACTTGTCGGTTTGTAACAATAAATTATTCAAGTGTAAAGCTAATAATTATATGCACCTTCATTCAATTAAATGTGTATATGTCATGATCAATTCCAGGTGTAACATCCATGTAACACTAACATCAATGAATATAAGCACATGGAGAGTGTTAACCTTATACTACAAATTTTGTGTATTCACTAATACACAGAATTTGTAGTATAAGGTTAACACTCTCCAAGTGCTTATAACACATAGTGAATTTCACTATGTGTTATTTTTCCATTATAATGCTAAAGGGGCATTGTTTCATTAAATATGTCGATCCAACTAAATCCTAGTGTAACTTAGGCCCAAGACATTAAATCACACATGTCCTTATATATGTTCAATGTGGTCCTATTTATTTGTTTTGTCATAAGTACAATAAATTATCATATTAGGTTGTACAAGTGACAAGTAGGTAGTTGATATACTAAAATGGTCCTTGTTCAAAATGGTGGGGTATGCCAGCACCTATATATACTATATATCTATCATGTAATGTAGGATATCCCACTCACTAGGGCAAACTCAAGGGAAAAAAACAAAACAATACTAATGTTACCAACCAACATCAAAATTAAGGGTCTATTTTCATAAGGTGATTAAGATAGAATTGGAATGTTAAACTTGTTATTACCATTTAGTTTACCTACCATATAAGTCTGAATTGAATATTTGTTAAGTGTAATATTTATGTATAGTTAGTGTAAATATTTATATATACATAGTCATTAGATTGTCGTTATTTATCTAATTTTTTAAGAGGGTCAATAATGATTATATACAAATGATAGATTATACAATAATAATGTATAAAATTCATAATTTTCAACACATACATTTTTTTTCCTAATATTTCTTTTGATAAAATGTTTTATCTTTCATTGACCCTCCATTACATTATTGAATTGTTTATTGATTGGAAATGCTAATAGACGATGCTAAAGTGTGAAAACAATATAACCCCTAATAGATGGTGTATTGACTAGAATAATGTAATAAACCCTAGCTTAATTACCGAAACTTGATTGATTTATGGTCCACTAAACAATGTAGGACTGAACTTCCTTAAAAGTGACTGAATGTGCGACTTTAAAAAAAGGTAATAAGGGGAAATAAATTTTTTAACAAAAAGAAATATGAGGAAATGGAGAGGAAGTGTTGGGTTTATTCAAGTGTGAAGTCTCACGTTGAATACGCGGGGAGGAGTGAAAGAGTTTATAAGAAGGAAAAGCTCATGGAACTAATGCCTTAAGGTTTTGGTTCAAGACGTGGTGTCTCACTTGTGACTCTTCACTCTTCTCATACCCATGTAACAATGGAACTCCCCTGATGGTTGGAGGCTTCCCGGTCATAGTCTGGTCCAACAGGAAGGATGGTGAAGGTATAATCATTTTACCCAAGATGGAGGAGTTGAGTTTGTGACCACAAACTTCAATAACCCATTAATGGGATGAGTAAGCTTAGGTGTCCTTGGCACATGGATATTATGTTTGTAGGGTAGATGATGTTTACACTTGCCAACACTAATCTCTCTAAAGGGCATAGAAAAAAGAATAGTTAACAATGTCCCTCCTTTTTTATTCTAATTTTTCTTTAGTTTCATTTTTTCCATGCTTCATCCATTATGGGAGAAAAGAGGCTTTTGTATTCAAAAGTTCCATAAATAATGTCCCTTTCTTTAACCTTACTCCACCTATTGGACCAAATTCATTCATGTAAAGCAAACTCATGGCAACTCATTCAAATTCCCCTATGAAGAAATCTTCATTAGGTTAAATATGATTTCTTTTTTTGTTAAGCGAAAATGTATTAAAGAAGCACAAGGGGTGCTAACCCAATATAAGAGAAAGATCATAAATTGATCTTTTTAGAGGATATAGAAATACAAGCAATTGGGTCATTACACCAATTAAGAAAAAGTAAAGAAGTTGAAGCTACTTTTGATTGAAACCAAGACTAAGATCGGACTTGAATGAGATCCATTATGTGCATAAAATTCATTGGCTTATTAGAGAATATGACATTATTCCTCATAATTCATATAGACCGCACAACATCAAACTATATCATCCTCCACATCTCAGAACCACTAGTTCTATGATCAATAATATCATGTATGTTCAATGATTCAATGATTGTTGTAGTTCAATGGTTTATGCCTCTTGCTTTTTGGGGACTTGTGGATTCTTAATTGATTATATTTACCCATCAAACTTTGCCTTTTTTCTTAAAATATGTATATCACCCAAATATCTTTATAAATTAAACCGAGAATCAGGCAGTGTGAGAAAGGAAAATATATATAAATGCCAGCAATATATGCTATTCCTAATATAGGCTTGCATTTCCCAACACAAATCTTAATTATCAAAGTGATAAGAAGATTAATAATGAAAGAGAGAAATTTTTTTAATTTTAATTACGTGATCAAGATTAAGAACTTTTTATTGGCATATTTATTGAGATTTGAGAAAAAGAAAGCAAAGCATCATACTCACATTAGCTTAAAAGAAAGAAAATGAACCTTGAGATGATGCCTATTGATTGTGACAATCCTCATTAACTTCTAAAAGAAATGTAATATTTTAAAGGTAGGTCAACCTCAAATCGCAAAATGTCATTAGTGATTGAAAACCAAGAATTACATTTTCTGGATTTCTGAACGTGTGGTTGAGTATTCCAAGTGTGAATGAAGAAGTCCTACATTGAACAAAAATGGATGAGTTAAAGAGCATATAAGTGGATGGACCCATCGACCTAATGTCTTAAGGTTTTGTGTCAAGATGTGGTGTCAAGTTCACTTATATGTTTCTTTCACTTAGCCCATGAAGGAATGTTAAAACCCATGGATGAAGATCACCCAACAAGTGACATCATAGTCAAGTTCGACAACTCAACGGAGTATTGAAGCGACACGTGCAAGTAGATCCATGAGGGATCCTTGTGTCGAAATTCTTCCTGAAGAGAGGTCAAGGTGACGTGTTCCGTTGATGAAAGGATAAGCTAACGACGATGCAAGTAGATAGAGAGCTGAGCTCTAGTGTATCCAATACTCGAAGGGGAACTCACACTTGGGTATTCAAAGTGTGAACGGAGAAGTCTCACATTGAGCAAAAATGGATGAGTTAAAGAGCATATAAGTGGATGGACTCATAGACTTGATACCTTAAGGTTTTGGGTCAAGATGTAGTGTGAAGCCCACTTCTATACATCTTTCACTTAACTCATGAAAGAATGTTAAAACTCATGGATGAAAATCACCCAACACCTGTAACTATGTAAGATTATTAGTGGGGTCGGAAGCACAAAAATCAATTCCATGAGATGGAATAGTACATGAGTGACCCCTTTCACAAGTGAAAAGAAAGTTAGGTCACTCAACATGGACCCCTATGATTTCTTCTATTTTATCCATATTCTATGCTTTGTACTATACCAATTTTTAAAACATGCCCACCCAACCCTCCAACTAAAATTTTGGAATATGTATATCACCCAAATGGACAACTTTATATGACACATTTCTAACTCTATATCCAAGTCCAACACATATATGCATTCTTTAGCTACATGGAATGGGTGTAGATGCTTAGAAGGGTTTGCTAGAAATAATATATGTCATTGGGTTAAGTATTAATTTTGTAATTGGAGAAAGGTGCTTAGTGTGTACGTGACCATGGATTTGAAGTTTTGAACCTACCCTTTTGATAATTTCTAATTCCATAGTTAACTATTACTATGTATAAATGGATAAAGATGTTTTCTGACCAGGTTTAATTTTGACCCCACATAAAATTGTTGTGATTCTATGCATAAAGTGGCCAAAGCAATGAAAGTGGGTTAGTTTATTCACACGTCTCAGAGTTAAACTCATCTCCATTAATGGAGAGGCAAGTAGTGAGAAAATACACTACAAACTCAAAAGACAATGACATTTATAACCTTTACTTTTTATTAGAATTACAATTTTGGTCTTAAAAATACACTACAAAATATAATTTGTCTCTCCATTAATGGAGATGAGTCTTACTCGTCTCATCATTCTTCAAAGGGAGATTCGTAATAATATTTATATGGCAAGGTGTGTGATAGGTTGATGTTTGATGATTTGCGTAAAGGCATTTCAAAGCTTAGAAAAATATGGGAATTCCAATACCACTTAATTAAACATTAGATGTGCCAATTGATAAACTTGAAATCAAATTCTCTCACTTTGACAAATCCTAATTATCTTCAAAGACATCATTTTAAACAAAGTTACCCTTAGATTTCTTTAATAAGCAAATAAATAAGGTCTACATAGTTGTCATAAACTTAGCATATGTTATTACATCAGCATCAATGTAAAGGATCCAACACTCTTGTTCATCAACATGGATGCACTAAAAAGGATTATGCTGAGTTGGTGTAATCCAATCGTCCTTCCCAATTGCAAGTTACATTTTAATTTTTCCAATCAACCATAATTATTCAATTCAATATTATATCTATAAGTGTTGTTTACCCTATTTACTTATATATGTATGATTTTGTATAATTGAACTAGGGCTAAATGGAGAATCATGCTTCCGTCAAATCATCTTTAATCTCTTAAGTAAGTAACACAAGTAAGTCATAATAAATGAGATTAAAATTTATTGTAACCATAGTTCTTTTTTTGAGAATTTATGGTTTCACCTAGATGAAATAATGAAACTTATATTTTTATATTTTTAGAACTTTTTCAATGTCGGCTTTCAGAACTTCTCTTAACTCTTATATAGAGTGGGTGTGACACCTTTTATAATGTCTTCTTTGTTAATTATTAAGATTATATGGATAGAAACACAATCACTTAACTTATTTATCTCTTTATTAATAAACTTCTTTGTTAATCAATTTTTTTTATTGTAACCAATTAGGGTTCATGATGGCTCAATATGCTTTATGTAGAGGCCTAATGTCAAACATTGAGAAAATAACATTTCATATATATGTTATAAAATGGACCTTCAAATTATCACCTCCTTTGAAAATAAAGTAAAGTAAAAGATAGGAAAAGAATGATGGGCATCATTCATTATGTTAGTGGCTCAATCACTTGAATCGCTTGTACAAGCTTTATGTTACTACATCGTAGACCAAGATTCGTATAGTTCATGGTTGCAAAATTCTTCTGACCTCGGTTACAATATTTTATTAATGTTGTTGGTACTACTCCTTTTCTAAGTAATTAGAAGATAATCATATGACATAGTAATATAAGGACCTCTCAAATTCAAAAGTATAATAGTTGGAAATTCCAATAAAAATTATGCGTGGAAAAAGCCACCACAAAGAATATGATATCTAACAAAACTAAACAAGATTCTTATTGGGTAACCAAATTCAACATGGCATATTGATGAAAAATAGAAAAAAATGTATATCATATATTTGGGTCTCACCATATCCATTGCAAAATAAATTTGTCTAATCATAGGGCTAAAAGTGACCGAATTGTTTGCTTCATACATTCTATATAATTGAAAAAATAAAAAACTATTCCATTTCTTGGAGCAAAGGAAAGTGCGTCATAGATTATGTTCCACTAGTGAATTCTGAAGACTACATGTGGCAAGTCGAACTCCATTTAGTGACTATTAAATTAATCAATATGGCTAGAAATATAATACATGTTGGCTATATTGTTTTCGTAGATACCAACAAGACGTTGATTTAGTATTGTAGGGTCACGTTGGATTTTTAAGGTTGAGATTCGATCTTTTTAAGTAATATTTGTTGGGAGGACAATCATAAACTCAGAAATGAATTAATTTCTTATCCAAAAAGGTGAAGAACGTGAATATGATTTCTAATACATCATCTTTCTTTAGTTTCCATCTTACTCTATAAATATTAACTTCAATATGAGAGTTTATCATAGGTACTAGTTACGAATATTTTTAAGGGTATTCATGAATAGATGGATTATTATGAATGTAGGTATTATTGGCATGCATAATGAGGGGATGTTAGAATGAGATTAACGTGTTTTGGAGGGCATGGTGGTCACAAAGGGACACATGGTCTTAATATAGTGGATTCCCACAAAAGGCCCAAAGATCCTATTGCATAAACCAAATCTCTCCCCATTATTTTTATGTTGTCCTTGTTAGGGTCTCTTCACTAAATGCTACCATTGGCGTTTGTACCATAATTGCATCAAATCAACAAACATAACATATTTTGCTTTTTTCCTTATCCATACACATCTTTTTTTGAGACAGTGTGGAAGGTGGTGGTGGTTTTAATTATTTTATAACCATTTTTAGGTTAACCAAATAACATTAATGTCCTTTGCATACACTTCAATCCATAAGTGTTATTGAATTTTCTTCTTATCACCAAATTGATTTTTAATTATTCATAGAGTGAATGATACTCTTAGTAATACAAAAAAAAAGAAGGTTACCATTTTTTATTACCCTTCAATTTAATGAAAAAACTGTTTATAGAATCCTATTTATTTTATTTCCAAATCTAAGACATGTTTTTTTTATAGGCGAAAAATTCAATAATCAAGTACAAGGGGTGCCAACCCAAATATAAAGAAAAACGAACACAATCAAACAACACTGTTGATATGGGATATACAAGACCTAGGGTCTATGCACCACTCTACAAAGTCATAAACAAAAGGACCATTTGTGGAATAAAACCAAGTCCAAGATCGAATCTGAATCAAATTCATCACCTCGGTAAAGCTAACCTCTTTAGCTGAGAAGATTACATCATTTCTCATGAACCAAATCGACCACACCATAGCAAACCAAAGCATTCTCCAACAATTTATACCTTTTGGTACTCTATAAAAAGAATCATGCATCACCAACAGATTTGAAATAGAATTAAGTAGAAGAATTGGAATTTGTAACCAAGAGTAAAATCTTTTCCACACTGAAGATGTAAATGAACAAGCTAGAAGGAGATGATCAATTGACTCTACGTGCTCCAAGCAAAACACACAATTCAACTCTAGCCCATCCATAATATGCCTTCTTTGAAGCTCCTCCTAAGTAGCCAAGCTCCCTTTCATCGTTTTCCAAACAAAGCAGCACACCTTCATCAGAGCACAATTAATTCAACACCTATTAAGAAGATCGTCCCTAGCAGATGTGCCAGACTTTAATTGCGTCATGGATGTTGATTTGACTATATAAACCCCAGAAGCATTTAGGCCCCACCTCCATCTATTAGAAATACCTCGCATACAACTGTGATGGATTATCAACTCGTATAACTGATTGGCTGAGTCTTCCTCCCAAGAAAACATATGTCTTCTCCAAGAGATGTGCCAACTCCAAGACTCATTGATCCAAACACCATAATCCGCTACTAAAGCTTGTCCATTCTCTGCAAGTAAAAAAAGTCTTGGAAACATGTATTTCAAGCATTAATTGCTGAACCAAGTATCATGTCAAAATAATGTCGAACCACCATCACCAATTTCCTTCCACACATGAGAGTCCAACCACCCAGCATTGTCACAATTCAACGAACCGATCTTACCCAAATCCCTCCACCACCTCGAGGCCAAATCTGATTTATGGATCATACTTTGAATCCACCACTCTAACCCACGACGACTCTGGCCCAACCAATCTTCTCCACTTCCACTTCCCTAATAATGCCTCATTAAACTTTGTTAAGTCTTTAACTCCCAACCCACCTTACTTCTTCAGGTTACAGACCTCTAACCATTTCACCCAATGGATGCCTCTATTACCTCTTTTATTTCCGCATGGGAACTTCCTTTGAAGGGTAGCAAAGGCTATGAATAACCTTCTAAGACATGTTAATATGGACACTTGCGGTGTTGAAAGATTTACAAATAGGACAAATGTGGATATTAGAACCACAAATAGTACACAAACACAAATGCCTGCATGGTAATATCACCACACATGACTCTTCTTTCCCACACTTTCTACACAATCTCCTACTATCACTATTTCCAATACTATTATTATCACCACCACCTTCCTTATCCTTCACTCCTGCGCACCCTATTATCCTACGCCACACACCATCTTTGTCTTTTTCTTTGTTTTTCACACCGTCCGTGCTGCCACAACATGAACTGGCCGGCACGGTTGCTCCGGCGTGGTTTATGGTGGCTCCGCCATTAGCGTGGGTAAGGACTTGCTCGAGTATGTTTCGAAGAGCATTGGCTGTGGCTTCATTGGATTGTGCTAAATTGCGCCATGTTTTATTCTCCATGCAAAGAGACTTTACCTTCTCTTCTAAACCATAATTTAGGTTTCCAATTTTCTCTATCTCGTTTTCTTTTGCTTTCACTCTCTTCATTACACTAACTTCAATTGTTTCCATAATCTTCCTTGTCTCTCTCTTTCTCTTTTCCACTACCTCCATCTTTAGCTTTTCAATCTGCCCAATAAAATATAATCACCAAAGATATCATAAAAAAATCATCTTTGTAAAAACGAGGCAACAAAATCACTCTACCATTTGTGATATTCATTGATAAAACTTACTTGCTCAGAAATGATATTGTTGATATTGAGTTGTTGTTGTTGTTGTTTCTGTAAGTGGAGTGAAAGGTCTTCACCAAGGAACGAGAAAGAATCACAATTATGAACATTGTAGGTGAGGCTGCTATCAGAATTCATGGCTGTTTTCTGAGGGAAAGAATCAGCGGCGATGAAAGTGTTGCACGGTGGCCGGAAAATATTATCGGCAGTAGTGGTGGCAGATAATGGCAGTAATGAATCGTAACCCATTTGGTGACTATTGTAGAGATTGATATTATCAACAGGATTCATCATTTCTCTGAAAAGATTCATCATTCATCATATCAGAAAACCACTTAACTTAGAAAAATAGTGTAAGATATGAAACAATGCATGATGAAAGGGTATTAGTATTGAATAGAGGATGAGCTTTATGAAGATATCAGATTTGTCATGTGGTGCGCATTTTCTTCTTACTTTTTGAATGCCAAAGATTTCTTCCCTTGAAATTGTCTTAGAAAATCTCTATTTCTAGTGAAGATAATATCTATAATATATATATATATATATATATATTCTATGTATCTCATATTTTGTCAATATATCCACCTATTCATAGCAATTTTCAAATCGTGGATAGACATGGATATGTTGAATGAGTGAATCCATTATTGGTTTTTTAGATAGCCTCCACATCATGGTTGCATATACTAAGATATTATCATTTTCCCATGCATGAGTTTCTATATACACATGAATTATTTAGTACCAATGATTTTGTATCCATATTCAGAATGGATTTTCAAATATTTATATTAAATCTTTTTTAAGTAAATCAACAAGTATTTAATAAAGTCTAGCACATTTATAGGCTAAAGCCTATGGAGTATTTTCTAATTGCTAATGCAAGTTGCAAAATGGAACTCTAACTAACCCAATATATGGTATTAGCTTCTTACCTCCATTTCTATCTTCAATGGGATACTTTATATAATAATAATATTAATAATATTTATATATACATCCCAACATTTACGTATAAACTATGATTATGCAGTCAAAGGTAAGATTGATTTAGTAATACTAGTAGTGGAGGATGTATATGAAGTAACGTGTATTATCACATCACGATTTTGTTGCATATATGGAGGGCTATCTTTTCATGTGATTTGAAAACTATATAGCTTTATTTTTTCCGTAAATTAGTATGACCATATATGCATTAAATAAGACTGAAAATGTGAGCATATTCAAATCAAACATGATTAATTATCCAAAGAATTTGAGGTTAATCAATTGCTAAGCTTATGAAATTTACTTAAAATGGTGACAAGTTAGACAAATAATGTGAGCAAATTATTAAAGAAGGGATATGACTCACAATTTAGTAACGACATATAATTTTGTTAAAGATTAATTATCAACAATATCATTCTCTTATATGAGAAAATCCTTAACAATTAAATCAATCTCATTCTATTTTCATAAATGCAATATATACCCCAACCACATTGGCCCCACTCTATATTAACCACTTATAAAAAATGAAAAAGTGAGCAAAAGTTAAGGAGAAAAAGAAGGGTCAAGAAATAACTACATTTTGATTAATTACTTTAGTGGAGGATGTATATTAAGGGATCATGTGTCTTTGTGTTTGCCCCTTTTTTAAGGGTAGAACTTTGCATCTTGACTTGAGAAAATAGTTTCTTTAAATAGATATTTTTCTCTTTTCCTCATTTAACCTAAAGTTTTTGTTATTCTACTTGTGTTTTTGGGAATCTCTTTCATCAACTCCACAATACAAGCATATAAAACCAATATTTGAACATGTCAAGCCTCAATCTCTCACTTTTTCTCTCTCAATCAGTGTGTGAGAGATAAGGAAAAAATAAAAGTTGATAATTTAATGAAGGAGGATCTTTTGCATGACAAAGTGGAACTGAAAGAACACTTTATTTTTTCTTTTTCTTTATGTTTGCAAAGTTTCACTAGTGGTATTATTTTTAATTTTTACCTATGTGTCGCGCCCCAATTTTCGGCTGCACGACCTCATTAGAGTCGCCACCACACTTTTTTTTAGTCAAAAAATGTTGAAAAATCTTTTGGCTCAATCATATTGGGCCTTGGACTTTGATATCCAGGTTCGAGAGTCGATTACACACTAGGGAAGGTATTAGCACCCTAGTTGTCCGTTCAAACGGTACCCTATTATATTGCATGGATTATTAATTGTGTTATTATTATTTTATTTAATTGTGTTATTATTATTTTATTTAATTGTGTTATTATTATTTTATTTAATTGTGTTATTATTATTTTATTTAATTGTGTTATTATTATTTTATTTAATTGTGTGATTAATTAATTAATTATTATGAATAAAAAATTGTTTTTATTATTGTGTCTGACAAGAATGACCCCGGTCCTACGTATCCCTATTAAGGGAATCAAGGCTTACTTACATAGTTCTTTAGGTAGAAAAAATTTATTTGTTGAGTTGATTATATTTCTTAAAAAAAATTAAAGTTTAAACTATTATTTTTTAAAATGAGTAAAGTATAGCTCTTATATCCAATACCGCATCTCATATTAAAACTTAGTTAAGAAATTACATTTTTTTTATATTAAAAAAAGACCGTTTTTTAGTATGAGCGAAACATAGCCCTTACGTCCAATACTGCGTCTCATATATTAAAATTGTGGAAATGTGGTTTCAATATTTTTTACAAATACAATAATTATATGACATATCATTATCAAATTTATTACACATGTAGATGAAACAGAGTAGAGGTGATGAACACTAAAAATAGATAGATGTAAGAAATTGGACTTACCTGGACACATGAATCAACATCTTTTAATTGAGAATAAAGACCAACAATCAGATAGAATGTTTAGACCAACTCAACACGTCCATGTATGCATTGGGCCTGTGTGATTCCCATGACTCAACAATTATTTCCAAGACTCGATGACAGTATATGAATTTTGGCATTGTTATGTTAGATGATGATTATTGTTTTTGGTGGTGTGATTTTTGGTGGGATGATTTTGGATTGTTGTATGAAAGGTAACGTTGAGAGTAAAAAATGATTGATGAATGAATTTGTTTGATTGTTGTGTATAGGAGATTTTGATGTTGGTATGGATGAGAGATTTTGTGGTTGTTGTGGATGAGAGATTTTGTGTATGGAAGATGATGTTTAGGGGATTGTGGATCCGTTAGGAAAGAAAAAATGGTATGAGCATTTTTGGCTTTTTCTCCCCTTTCTCTTAAGGGGAAGACCCCATCTATTTATAGCAAAAATCATATGAACATCAATTAATTCCTAGGAGAACATTAAGGGATTTTTTTTTCTAATTCCCAATCTGATTTTTATCACACTTAAATGCAAGTTTTAATAGCCAAATTTTCATACTCAATCAATGTATTTAATTCCAGCACATGGCCAAATTGCAAAAAAAAATCAATCAACACCCAAATCTTTCAAAATTCAAATCTACGAAAATATTTATATATCATTTATCTCTTTATTTGCTGAAAATAATTTTCTTTGGAATAATTGAAATAAAATTCATTAAGTGCTAATGAATTCATTTATTTGATTTATTACCCATTTTTCTAACAAAAATCAATTCATGGAATCTAATCGGATTCACATAAAATATATATTTGAGTTGATGAAATTTGTATCAAAAATACTTATTGAAAATTTGGTTTTTTTTTTTTTTTTTTGAAG